>NC_056733.1:1939980440-1940189085 GCF_019279795.1 Protopterus annectens | reverse complement strand
CTTGGGTTTTTTTCCCAGTGCTCTCCTGTGTAGGTAGTGTAGTACCACAGTGGTCTGTCCTTGGTACAGTGCTCTTCTGTGTAGATAGTGTAGTACCACAGTGGTCTGTCCTTCGGGAGGTGCTCTTCTGTTTAGATAGTGTAGTATCACCTGGGTCTGTCCTTTGCCAGTGCTCTTCTGTGTAGGTAGTGTAGTACCACAGGGGTCTGTCCTTTGTGCAGTGCTCTTCTGTGGACGTAGTGTAGTGTAGTACCACAGGGGTCTCTTCTGTGGGGAAGTATTTCACTACAAGGGTTTGTCCTTGGTGCAGTGCTCTTCATTTTAGGTAGTGTAGTACCACAAGGGTCTGTCACTGGTGCAGTTTTGCTGTTTTAGCATTGGAAAAACTGACCGTAAATTAAAGAACCAAATTTACGAACATTTGTATGATATAAAATAATAAAAAAAAAAATACGAATGCACTTTATTTATTTATTTATTGACATTTTTTAACCGGGTTTGTCCAACTGGGCTTGTGGCCCATTTTCAGTGGAGACCCGAGGAGAAAAGATCCAGTAATACATTTTAAAACAAGTACAATTTTAAATAATACTGATATAACAGTAGTTATAGCAAAACAATTCACATAGGTTGGGTTACATGCATAAAGTTAAAGTTGCATTAAAAAGAAGCTAAGTAACAATTTTACATTGATATAGTTCAATAGTCTTTTCAGGCTTGTTGGCTGTTGGTGAAGCACCCACCAAGAGGAGAAAACGCTGAGAGAAGAAAGGAGCCACTTTTGAGACTTTAAGTATTTTTCCTCTGTTTATTTGCTAAGTTTTTCTGCATAGCTGCCTATTTTGAGCATTTTCTGTCTTGTTAAATTTGATTTCTGCATTAGTAACTGTATTTAGAGCACAACCTAGAGCTGTTTACTGAATTTCCTGTTTGCACTTATTTTTAAAATCGTTTTTTTCTCAAAACTTGCATTTTATCTGTCTTTGGCCTAGCACTCTTGTGTGGGGTAATTTACTGCACTGTTATAACTTGCTGATACTTGTTAACCTCTGCTATCTCTGAAAAAACAAAAAAACAAAAAAAATCTTGCTTTTTTCCCACTTTTCTGAGATTTAAAAAAGTTCAGTTACAGGCTTGCTGTTCTTGAAATGTTTGTTTCTGTGAGGCCATTTTTTGCTTGGGCTAAAGGAAAGTCTCTCTGTTGATCAGTAGTAGTGAAAAACATTGAGCAGCCTGCCTGCCCCTGTGGGAGTGGTTACTGACTTGAAACTGTAGTTTTATTGGCCATTCTGGGTCAATTCCAAACTCCTTCATCTTCCTCTCTTAAAACCTGGTTGCCTCGTGGTTTTGGCGTCTTTTCAGGCTTGTTGGCTGTTGGTGAAGCACCCACCAAGAGGAGAAAACGCTGAGAGAAGAAAGGAGCCACTTTTGAGACTTTAAGTATTTTTCCTTTGTTTATTTGCTAAGTTTTTCTGCATAGCCGCCTATTTTGAGCATTTTCTGGCTTGTTAAATTTGATTTCTGCATTAGTAACTGTATTTAGAGCACAACCTAGAGCTGTTTACTGAATTTCCTGTTTGCACTTATTTTTAAAATCATTTTTTTTTTTCAAAACTTGCATTTATCTGTCTTTGGCCTAGCACTCTTGTGTGGGGTCATTTACTGCACTGTTATAACTTGCTGATACTTGTTAACCTCTGCTATCTCTGAAAAAAACAAAAACAAAAAAATCTTGCTTTTTTCCCACTTTTCTGAGATTTAAAAAAGTTCAGTTACAGGCTTGCTGTTCTTGAACTGTTTGTAAGTTTCTGTGAGGCCATATTTTGCTTGGGCTAAAGGAAAGTCTCTCTGTTGATCAGTGGCAGTGAAAAGCATTGAGCAGCCTGCCTGCCCCTGTGGGAGTGGTTACTGACTTGAAACTGTAGTTTTATTGGCCATTTTGGGTCAATTCCAAAACTCTTTCATCTTCCTCTCTTAAAACCCTCTTTTCCGCAGTTTTGCACGTTTTTGAGCATAGCGCAACAATGGGCAGCGCCGCCTAATTGGGTTTAAACTATTCCTGGCTCCACAAAGTCTGCTCTTCACTTTTTCCCTTAGAACTGCTCTATCTCTCAATTTAAACACCATATTCTCATTCTAAAGCTCTTCACTGGTCCAATTAAGTAATCCTACAAGTTAGCACTATTAAACCATAAGCACTACTTACTCTTATACTCTCTATGATTACCCTGTCCTCTATTGGTCCATCTTAAATTCAGTTTCCCTATTACTCAAGCATATCCAAAGGTCAGTCAATGGTTTCCTCTCCAGTCCAGCTGGTGAATTTGGGAATTTTGATGCAATGTTACAACTGTCTCATGTACACGGACAACCCTCTCCTCCTCCAAACAGGTTCAAATATATGTGAGAGATGCAACTATTTAGCAAAACTGGAGGCTGAGCTCTCTCATCTCAAAACTGGTGTAACCAGTCAGGAGGAGAAGGTAACCTCACACAACACAATTCCAGTATCACATAGTCCCACCACATCAGCGAACCAAACACATAAATACACAAAAACATACTCGGAGGCTCTAAATAAAAATCTACCTAAGCAACAGAGACCTCCAAAGCAGACATCCAAGCAAACGCTACCTCAAAACAAAACACACACAACACATAACCCACAAAGTCAGTGTGCCAAGCAGCCACAGCCCTTAAGGCTGAATAACACACCTGATACTCCTGTTATAGGTGACTCTATTGTCAGACACACTGACGTCCCGCTCACCAGGCTGAATAAAGAGAAGGTCACAGTGAGCTGCCTGTCGGGCGCTAGCATCTGCCACATAACGCAAGCACTCAGGTCACTCCAAAGCAAATACAAATATGACTCAGTCATTGTACATGCTGGTGTGAATGACCTGAGACGTACCTCCCTGGACTACATGAAAAGAGACATAGAGGAGCTCTCTGATCATGTAGCCCAGGCTGGTATGACCCTGACCTTGAGCAGCATCTTACCCTCACCTAGAATGATGCCACAGTACAAAGACAAAATGATCGATTTTAACAATTGGCTAAAATGTTGGTGTCATTCAAAGGGGATCCAGTGTCTGTCAGCCAGGGATGACATGCTCGACAAGCCACGTTGCTTAGCTAGGACAGCTTGCACCTGTCACCACTGGGCTTTCAGATATTGGCAAAGGCTCTTGCCACCCCATAGTGCCTTTTTAGGCAAGGCTAAAAAGTCAAACCCATCCCCATAGACAGCACAAGGAACAAGAAACTAAGGGTAATGCTGCTTAATGCCAGAAGTCTTAACCTCAAGATGCACACAAGAAGCTCTCCTCAGTATGGAGAACATCGATATCTGTGCAGTGACAGAAACCTGGTTCAAGGCTCCAGAGAGCACCCCAGCACTACCAGGCTATACCTCATATCATGCTTTTTGGCCCCAAAACCCAGACCGAACCACAAAAGGAGGGGGAGTTTCCATATTTATCAAGGATATCCACACCTCCAGGTTAGTGGCATTGCACGAAGTATCGGAGACCATCCATGTGCAACTAACAGTGGGCAAGACTGCTTTTCAGTTTATAGCATCCTACAGACCACCCTCTCAAAGTCAGGAATCCCATTCAGCTTTCCTGAAAACATTGGAGAACATGAAGATCTCTCCGAACACCATTATATTGGGTGACTTCAACTACCCAAACATTGACTGGAAGCACTACTCAAGCCCCAGACCCTTAGCCCAAAGATTCCTGGAAATTATAAACTCAAATGCTATGGAACAACTAGTCACCACTCCCACAAGAGGGACAACATACTAGACCTGATCATTACCAACATGGGGACTCTATGCTCCACACCAGAAGTATATCCCTCATTGGTAAGATCAGACCATAAATTAATTTCACTGGATGTCCCCATCCCAACCCCACCCCCAGCCCAGAAAACCACAGTGAAAAACTTCTCAAAAGCGAACTTCTCACTTCTCAAAACCGAAGTGGAATCCTTCAAGGCCCCAGGGCCAGTGGAAACTACAGCCCAAACTGCAGAATCCTATATAAATGCATTCTACGGACATCTCCAGGAATGCATGGATCATGCTATCCCAAACAAAACCAAGACCCAATCATCCAAAGGCAGGCATCCAGTCTGGTGGACCCCTGCCATAAATAAACTGTACAACAGAAGGAGGAAGCTACTACATGATAGAGCAAAATCCCTAATAGGGAAGGCATCTCTGATCAGTAGTAGCAAAAAATTACGATCCCTCATAAAATCCTCCAAGGCCAGCTTCGAGAGGAAAATTGCACAGGACACCAAAGACAATCATAAGGCTTTTTTCAGTTATGTTAGAAACCTGGGATGCAACTCCCAGACTTGTTCTGAGTTGATTCTAAACGACAAAAAATACACTGAACCCACAGACATCGCCAATATCCTGGCAGACAGGTTCAGTGCAAACTTCTCCACCCCCCCCCCCAAAAGAGCAAATATCTATCCCAGCAGAGGGCTGCCTCCTAATCATCTCAGATGCTCAGGTGAAGGCTGTCCTCTCCAAAGCAAAAAACACTGCTTCCATGGGACCAGATGGCGTCCCAGGTTGCGTCCTACATGAACTACAAGAGGAACTAATCCCTCAAATAAAATAGCTATACAATCTCAGCCTCACTACAGGATATGTGCCCGCAGAATGGCATACAGCAACAGTGGTCCCACTCCACAAAGGTGGAGCCTCTACGGACCCTGGAAACTATCGCCCCATAAGCCTGACTAGCTTAGTCTAAAAGGCTATGGAGAGGATCATCATGGAGCTCATAAAAAAAGACATTGGGGACCTACAGACACTAGATCCTACCCAGTTCGGCTTTGTCAAGGGCAGATCCTGCCTTTTGAACCTGGTTGACTTCTTTGAAACAGTCACCAAAGCCATAGATGAAGGGAAGGTAGTCCACACAGCCTATCTGGACCTTGCAAAGGCATTTGACACAATACCCCACTCGGGCATCATTGATAAGCTATCCAGCTTAAATATAAACCCCTATGTCACAAGATGGGTCGCAAACTGGCTCAAAGACAGAACCCACAGAGTGAGAGTTGCTGGAGCCATTTCAGACTCGAAACTGGTCACAAGTGGCGTCCCACAGGGTTCTGTCCTGGGACCACTCTTGTTCGGTATATACTTTTCAGGTACAGGCAAGCGTGGGAGGACTATGGCTCACCAAGTTCGCAGACGACTGCAAACTGGGCCATAATCAACTCTCCAGCTGACACAAACATCCTTCAAAAAGGTCTCACAGAGACAGATAACTGGTGCCAGCGCCATGGTTTAAAGCTAAATGCTAAAAAATGTATAGTCATACCCTTTGGCAAAAACAATGTGCCCACAAATTACCACATAGGCGGAAAACCATTAAGTACATAGAAAGTTATTAGGGACCTGGGGACCCAAGTTGATAGCAATCTCTCCTTTGAAAACCACATTGCCAAAGTGGTTAGAAAGACCTTATACATAGCCCACCTCATCACGAAGGGCTTCACATCTAGATCAAGAGAGGTAATCGTGCCCCTTTATTTATCCCTCATCAGGCCCATCATAGAATACAATGCCCCTTTTGGGATGTACCTTACCCGACACCTGCAGCAATTAGAAAGACCCCAAAAGTATCTCACCAAGAGGATCAAGGGTCTCAAACAGATGCCATATACTGCTCGGTTAAAAAAACTCCAGCTCTACTCAGTTGCATACCGCCTACTTCGAGGCGATCTATGCCTGACATACAAAGCTATGTCAAATCCAGAATTAATGGACATGCTCCACCTCAGTAAATCTAAATCCCTTAGAGCCACACGCTCAAGGGACTTGAACCTCAGCACAGAAATAAATAGAGCTTGCTGGAGGGACAGGTTCATAACCCAGAGGCTCCCTTCGTTCTGGAATAGAATTCCAGTTCATGTGAGGCAGAGCACCTCACTGAATCTCTTCAAGAAGAATCTCAATTAGTGGATGGGGGGTCGTAGGTTTGTCCCAGGGATTATTCCCGTGTCACTATTAGACAGAGGCACAGTAAACTAAACCTTAAAAAAGGGCACAGTATACTCAAATCAAGGGGTGGCGTAAGCCATACAGAATTGGGCTAGGCTTATAATTGCCCCAGGGCAGATAGCCTAGTATGAACCTATGAACCTAATAGGTCAACAATAAACATTTTTTGTTTGTATAAAATTGTGCAAATGCATAGTAGACACATTGGAGAGACAGGTGTAATGAGATACTAAGTATGGTCCTTTTGAGGGTACATAAAGGGAAGGTAGACTAGGCAGGGTCATGGCAAGGGCAGGTTCTGAAATTGAGAAAATAAGCTTTTAGTTCATTTTTAAAGTGTGAGGTGTGGGAGATTGAACATAAGTCAAGGGGAAGTTTGTTCCAAACATGGGCAAGGGAGTGTTTGTAGAGTAGATTGCCTACTGACCTTTTTGGGTGGTAGATATCAAGTAATTGATGGTTAGAAGTACGGAGGGTCCGGGATGGGATGTAGATTGAGACTAAGGAAGATAGAGATGGACAGAAGGAGGGTTTATAAAGAATAGAGTGTAGCATATGAAATTGATAAGATAGCAGAAACTGGGGAAGTTCAAGCCATTGAAGAGAGTTTAAAGAAATGCAGTGGTGTGAGTTGTATGGGGAGTTAGTAATGAATCTGGCTATTTTACGGTAAGTCTGTTGCAGTTTGTTTAGAGTGGAGGCCTGGATATTGTTAAGAACTGGGGTGGCGTATAAGAGGGAGGGGAGGAGGAGTGTCTGGCCCAGGGTAAGTCTAGATTCAGGGGTTAGGATTTTTTTTGTTCCGATATAGCAGACCTAGTTTCTGGTTTGTTTTTTTTATACACTGGAGTATGTGTAGGTTGAACTTGAGTTCGTCATCGATAATGACCACTAGGAGTTTTGTGTGGGTGTCAGGTTGGATGTTTGTATTGTTAGAAGATGTAATAAAAAAGGAGGTTTTGTTATGAGAAAGAGACTGGGGAAGGAAAAGTAGGAGTTTGGTCTTTTTGGGATTTAAAATCAATAGGTTGTGAGAGAGCCATTGTTCAGTGGATAGTAGGGCCTGTTGGGTCAGGGACTGTAGTTCAGGAATGTGGAGTCATTGGCATACTGAATAAGGGAGGATTCTTTGCATGAGCTGTAAAGATCATTGGTGAAGATGTTAAACAAAAGGGGTCCCAAGATGTAGCCTTGGGGAACACCAGTGGAGATGGAAAGGAAAGGTGAGGAGGATGAGAGCCATTTGACAGATTGTTCCCTGCCAGATAGGTAACTATTAAACCAGGCATGCACGGAGGGGGGTAAGTGGAGATTTACGAGTTTGGATAGTAGTAGAGGATGAGAGGCAGTATTGAAGGCTTTGGAGAGGTCTAGGAAGAGACAAGAAATGAGTTTATTGTTGTCTAGGGCCTCTGCAATGATATGAGTGAAGGAGAGGAGGGCAGTGGTGGTGCTGTGGTGAGGACGAAATCCATGTTGGGTAGGGGTATGTAAGTGGTGTGTGAGGAGGTGATTGAGAAGCTGTGAGTGAATACATTTTTCTAATATCTTAGAGGGGGGGACAGAATAGCAATGGATCAGTAGTTTGAGGGGTCAGTGGAGTTTCCACCTTTATGAAGAGGGATAGTGAAGAAAGATTTCCAAAGGGTAGGGACAGTTGATTCCAGAATAGATTGATTAATTAGTATAGATACAGGATAGGCAATTAAGTCAGCAGCAAGTTTGAGGAATGTAGGAGATAGATTGTCAGTGGAAGGAGAGCAAGGTTTTAGCTTGAGTAGTATATATTTGATGTAAGTAATGGGAGCTGGCTCAAAAGAAAACAAAGTTGTGTTAGTGGGACTTGGAGAGGTAGGTGTTGAAGTAGAGTTTGGCTTAGAGGTTACCAGATTTTGGATGGAAGAGATAAAGTGTTTATTCAGGAGGGTAGCTGTTTCCTGAGAGGAAGATTTAGGGTATGGGGAGGGATTAGAGGGCTTTCCAGGATAGGGGATGTTGTTGAGAGTTGACCAAAATTTTCGAGGATTGGGTTTGTTTTTAAGCTGAGCAGAGCTATAGTATAACTTTTTGTCATTAGTTGTATGTTTTTGCAAGGTTCCTCAGTTGCCTGTATTTTTGAAGAAAAGGCGGTTGTTTAGTTTTAGTCTAGGTTTTCCAAGCATGATCTCCTTGTTTCATAAGGGACCTAGTCTCTTTGGAGAGCCAGGGAGCACGGTTTGATTTTACTCTGATCTTCCTAGAGGGAGCTAAGGAGTTTAGAGTATTCATGAAGATGCTATTGAAACTGCTTACAGCATCGTTTAGGGGCAGGTGTTTTAGGATGGACCAATCTATGTTGTGGAGAATGGAGTTAAATTGGGATGAATTGAAAGTTGATAGTTTTCTACAGTCTTTGATAAGGTGGGGTTTAGGAATATGGGAGTAGTGGATTAAGATGGTGATAGGGAGATGATCACTGAGGGAGTCAGGTATGGTGGTGGGATTGTGGTATTGGTGGGGGAAATTGGTAAGGATCCAGTCTATGATGGAGCTGGAAGTGGAATTTTTATGGAAGCGAGTGGGAGATGTTATTAGTTGGTGGAAGCCGTCTAGGTGGATACTGTGTTAGGGGGAGTCAGTTGTGAGTTTGGACCAATCAATGTTGACATCACCAAGGATAAGTGTCTCATATGGTATGTTGTGGGAGAACCAGGATAGGATGTTTTCAAGAATGGGCAGATTGTTACCAGGAGGAAGGTGGATAGAGGCAATTGCAAGTTTTTTTGTGGGGATTCAGATGGCAGTTAAGGATGATTATTTCAGCTGGGAGGAAGTCAGGAATTGGGGAAGGGTATGGTGAGAGGTTAAGAATGTTTGAGTAGAGGATGGCCACGCCACCACCTTTTTTTACAGGCCTATCAGAACGGAAGATATTATAACCTGGTGGGAGTATTTCACTATTTCAGATTTGTGGCTTGAGCCAGGTTTCGGATAGGGAGAGGATGTGAGGGGTATTGAGAGCTATCCATGAGTGCAGCTCAATGACTTTATTTGCTAGACTCTGAATATCCAATGAGTAAATAGTTAAGTATTTAGATGGAAATGATTGTTGTGACTGAGGTTGGTGACTGTTAGAGGAGTAAGATGGGGGCAGTGTAGAAGTAGTTTTGGGGAGAGAAGAGGGGCCAGGGTTGGGATGGATGTCTCCAGAACAAAGTAGGTTTTCAGTGAGGAGAGAGTGTGTAGTAGATGCTAGATGGAGTTTGTATAGTTTTGACTTAGCTTTGTGGGAAGGTTTAAAAACCTGTATCATGGATAGTTTATATAGACTTGAGGTAGAGGTAATAAAGAGATTAGGGGAGATAGTAAAAAATGAAGTAATTGGATATATGTTGTATGAGTGAGAAGATGGTCAACATAGGAGTGGGTCAGAGAGACTGGAGTGGTAAGAGGTGGATACAGAGAGAATAAGGAGTAGTGTAGAAGATATTAGAAAATAATACATGTTGGAATAAAATATGGTCAGATAGAGTAGGTAGAGAGACAGTGGTATAGAGGAAGTGGCGTTGAGAAGATTGACAGATTAGTAAGGTGGTTGTGCCAATAGGCAGGAAGTTGAATTGTAGTGGCTAGTGGGACAGGAAGGGGAGGGATAGTTAGGTATAAAGGTAATTGTAATGGGGTGGGTGGGAATGAGGGTAGGGAAAGGGAGCGAGGTGAGCCCGAGCGTAGCAAGGGCAAACAGAGCGGGGTTAGCACCCTGGCCAAGATGAAGTCATAGAAACAATCAGAAAAAGATAGTTAAAAACTAGCTTGAGAGACAAGGATATAAAGTTTCTAAAGGTATAGTCACCAGAAATAAAATAAAAAGAAATAAAATATGAGCAGAAGTAAGCTTACAAAAGGACACTGGCCTCAAGCTACAAAAGCAGATTTACTTGAAGCAAACCTAGTGTTGTATGGTTAAAATGAGCTACAATATAGAGGGGCTTTGGAGGGGGAGAGAGAGAGGTATTACTAGCAACTAAAAGCAGGGCAAAACATAAAAAAAAACATTAATATGTAAGAGTCTGAAGACAGTAAAATAGGGCAGGTGCACTAGGAAAGGCAATTATGAGTGAGGCTAGAAATGCATTCAGGGAAGGGTAAAGTGCAGAACAGGAGAATATACACAGAAACAGTATGAGGATAGTGGGTAACCAAAGATAAAGGACAGGAGCTGCTGGTGTGTGCTTTTCGTGGTGACTAGCAAAAAAAAACACTATAAATTCTTGTTGTGCTTATAAAGTCTAGTATTAATTAAAAGATTAGCTTATGTAGTAGTTATTTACTGGGACACATACTTCAGTGGTATTATTTTAAGCTTAAAATGGTGGCTTCCGGACAGATAGTTAGAGTTGCAGGGTATCTGTTAAGGTCCTCAAACCTGTGTTGCCTGCACTATGGCTAGGAGAAAACCGCAGGGAAAAATCCACTAGGGCTAGAAAAACAGAGAGGAGGGAGATTAGTTATGAGAAAGTAATTCAGGAAAAGAGTGAGAGACAAAAATACCATGGGTAGAGAGAAAAAAAATAATACAGGTAGGCAGAGACAGCATACCTAGCATTAATTTCCATTGTATGAGTGTCTTACACACATAGCTAGCTAAGAACACAGCAGTGTTTACACCTATGCATAAAGAAATGCAGAACAACAGTAGTTAACAACAGCACAGTGTAGACATACGCAAGGCAATAATTCACAAAGCAAGAAAACAGAAATCCAGGATACTGGGACAACAACAATCGGTACACTTTCAGGCAATAGTTCTTCCTTTTACTTTAGTGCTACACCAAGGAATTACAGTGAAAATACTACAGATACATCTAAATGTGAAGCTAAGGTGCTGTTGCTCCTTGCAGCAAGAAACTTAGTTGGTAAATATTCACATTTACAGTTTTCTTTCATTAAAGAACAAGAAATAAGATGAGTACAATTCAAACGCTAAGCAACCCATGATCATAAGTTGCTGGAGCTCCTTGCAACAGGGAAAACAGACTTTAAATATTCACAAAACTAGAATCGCGAGAAAAAGTACACCAGAAACTGCATATGTAAGCAGTATTCATCTCAATATAATCACAAAATACTATATGACCTAAAGCAGATAAAGCAACAGAATAATAACCAACTATTGTAAGATTTAAAGCAGTTAAGGCAACAGAAAAGACATCACAAAACAGTTAATGCCAAAGAATCAAAATTTTACCTTACACAGAGCAGCAGATGCTCAGCAGCATGAAGGGGAAAGAAGGTTTCAAAATGGCTCCTGCTGTTGTGAGGCACCTATGAAGACTAGGAAGAGGAAGTGAGGTGAGGTGAGGGGGAGGAGTAATGACTAATACTGGACTGGGCTAGCACCCTGGTCAAGATGAAGTCATTGAAGTCATAGAAACAATCAGAAAAAGATAGTGAAAAACTTAGTAAACGCATTATGGAAAATACTGGTCACTCTTTTCATTTCACTGTCATTGACAATATTAAAACAGAACCTCAAGGTGGAGCTTGGTCACTTTTGTTAGAAAGGAGAGAGGTTTACTGGCAACTGCGTCTCAATGCATCAAGTTGGCCAGGCTTAAATGAACACATTTCCATTAGCTCTCTCTGTTGAAACTAAAAGCCTTAGAAATACAACAGTGTTTCTTTTTAAAAAAATTATATTTCTTCTGTACTATTAAATTATATATTTTATTATGCTTTTAGAATACAGTTTTAATTTTCCACATTTATTTATGCATTTTAACCAGTTTTCATATATAAAGTATGGTTTTTACATGATTTTTCTTTAAGGGGGTGTGTCATTTAAAAAAAAAAACGTATTAACTTTTAATGATTTTTTTACCCGGTTTTCTCTGTACTGTATAAATGGTTTGTGTAAATTAATTCATTATCTGATGAAGTTCTGAAGTGGTCAGGATGAAAGCACTTATAATTTGTTTTGTTTTCATCAGTAAAGTCCAGAATTGGTTTTATTGAATTTGACCTGAATAGGTTCATTTTTTTATTGTGGAGTGGCTCATCCTTTTGTTTCTGTTTGGCATCTTCATGTTTTGCAACAGTTTTTCCTTTTGTCTTTTTTCATAGATATTGTAGTATCATTGGGGTCTGTCCTTGGTGCAGTGCTGTTCTGTGTATGTAGTGTAGTACCACAGGGGTCTTTCATTGGTGCAGTGCTCTTCTGTGTAGGTAATGTAGTACCATAGGGTCTGTCCTTGGGCCAGTGCTTTTCTGGGTAGGTAGTGTAGAACCACATGGGTTTGCCCTTGGTGCAGTGCTCTCCTTTGTTGTTAATGCAGTACTGCAGTGGTCTGTCCTTTGGTCAGTGCTCTTCTGTGTAGGTAGCATAGTACCACAGGGCTCTGTCCTTGGTGCAGTGCTGTTCTGTGTAGGTAGTGCAGTACCACATGGGTCTGACCTTGGGGCAGTTCACTTCTGTGCAGGTAGTATAGTACTGCAAGGGTCTCTCCTTGAGGCAGTTCTCTTCTGTGTAGGTAGTGTAGTACCACAGGGGTCTGTCCCAGGGGCAGTGCTCTTCTTTGTAGGTAGTGTAGTACCACAGCGATATGCCCTTGGTGCTGTGCTTTTCTGTGAATGTAGTGTAGTACCAGTGGAGTCTGTCCTTGGGGCAGTGCTCTTCTGTGTAGGTAGTGTAGTACCACAGGCATCTGTCCTTGGTGCAGTGCTTTTCTGTGGATGTAGTGTAGTACCACAGGGGTCTCTTCTGTGGGGTAGTGTAGTACCACAGGGGTCTGTCCTTGGTGCAGTGCTCTTCTGTGTAGATAGTGTAGTACCACAGTGGTCTGTCCTTGGTGCAGTGCTCTTCTGTGTAGGTAGTGTAGTACCAGAGGGTTCTGTCCTTGGTACAGTGCTCTTCCGTGTAAATAGTGTAGTACCACAGGGGTCTGTCCTTGGGGCGCTGATCTTTTGTTTAGGTAGTGTAGTACCACAGGCATCTTTCTTTTGTGCAGTGCTTTTCTGTGTGGTAGTGTAGTACCACAGGGGTCTGTCCTTGGTGCAGTGCTCTTCTTTGTAGGTTATGTAGTACCACAGGGGGGCTGTACTTGGTGCAGTGCTCTTCTGTGTTGGTGGTGTAGTATCACCTTGGTCTGTCCTCAGGGAAGTTGGTTCAGTGCTCTTCTGGGTAGATAGTGTAGTACCACAGGGGTCTGTCCTTGGTGCAGTGCTTTTTTGTGGATGTGGTGTAGTACCACATGGGCCTCTTCTGTGGGGTAGTGTAGTACCTCACGCCTTTGTCCTTTGTGCAGTGCTCTCCATTGTAGGTAGTATAGTACCAAAGGGGGTCTGTCCTTTGTGCAGTGATCTTCTGTGTAGGTAGTGCACTACCACACAGGTCTGTCTAGGGTACAGTGCTCTTCTGGGTAGATTGTGTAGTACCACAGCAGTCTCTCCGTGGTGCAGTGCTCTTCTGTGTAGGTATTGTAGAACCACATGGGTCTGTCCTTGGGGCAGTGCTCTTCTCTGGATGTAGTGTAGTACCACAGGGGTCTCTTCTTTGGTGTAGTGTAGTACCACAGGGGTCTGTCCTTGGGGCAGTACTCTTCTTGGGAGGTAGTGTAGTACCACAGGGGTCTGTCCTTGGGGCAGTGCTCTTCTGTGTAGATAGTTTAGTACCACAGGGGTCTGTCCTTGGTGCAGTGCTCATCTATGGATGTAGTGCAGTACCACAGGGGTCTGTCTTTGGTGCAGTGCCCTTCTGTGTAGGTAGTGTAGTACCACAGGGGTCTGTCCTTGGTACAGTGCTCTTCTGCAGAGGTATTGTAGTACCACAGGGGTCTGTCATTGGGGAAGTGCTCTTAGTACCACAGGGGTCTCTTCTTTGGTGTAGTGTAGTACCACAGGGGTCTGTCCTTGGGGCAGTACTCTTCTGTGAAGGTAGTGTAGTACCTCAGGGGTCTGTCTTTGGTGCAGTGCTCTTCATTGTATGCAGTATATTACTACAGGGGGTCTGTCATTGGTGCAGTGCTCTTCTAGGTAGATAGTGTAGTACCATTGTGGTCCGTTTTTGCTGCAGTGCTCTTCTTTGCAGGTAGTGTAATACCACAGGGGTCTAACCTTGATACAGTGCTCTTCTGTGGAGGTATTGTAGTACTACAGTACTACTATCTGTCCTTGTGGAAGTGATTTCCTATGCTGGTTGTGTAGTACCACAGAGGTCTGCCTTGGTGCAGTGCTCCTCTGTGCAGGTAGTGTAGTAGCACAGCGGTCTGTCCTTGGTGCAGTGATCTTCTGTGCCAGTAATGTAATACCACTGGGATCTTTACATGGTGCAGTGCTCTTCTCAGTAGGTAGTGTAGTACCACAGGGGCATGTCGTTGGTACAATGGTCTTCCATGTAGATAGTGTAGTACCACAGGGGTCTGTCCTTGGTGCAGTGCTCTTCTGGGTAGATAGTGTAGTACCACAGCAGTCTGTCCTTGGTGCAGTGCTCTTCTGTGTAGGTAGTGTAGTATCACAGGGGTCTGTCCTTGGTGCAGTGCTGTTCTGTGTAGGTAGTATAGTACCACAGGAGTCTGCCCTTGAGGCAGAGCTCTTCTTTGCAAGGTAGTGTAGTAACACAGGGATCTGTCCTTGATGCAGTGCTATTGTGTGTAGGTAGTGTAGTACCACAGGTGTCTGTCCTTGGGGCAGTGCTCTTCTGTGTAGGTAGTGTAGTACCACAGGGGTCTGTCCTTGGTGCAGTGCTCTTCTGTGCAGGTAGTGTAGTATCACAGGGTCTGTCCTTGGTTCAGTGCTCTTGTGTGTAGGTAGTGTAGTATCACAGCTGTCTGCCCTTGGGGCAGTGCTCTTCTGTGCAGGTAGTGTAGTACCACAGGGTCTGTCCTTGGGGCAGTGCTCTTCTGTGTAGGTAGTGTAGTACCACAGGGGTCTTTTCCAGGGGCAGTGCTCTTCTGTGTAGATAGTGTAGTACCACAGGGGTCTGTCCTTGGTGTCATGCTCTTCTGTGTAGGTAGTGTAGTACCACAGGGGTTTGTCCTTGGTGCAGTTCTCTTCTGTATAGGTATTATAGTATCATGGGGGTCTGTTCTTGGTGCAGTGCTCTTCTGTGGATGTAGTGTAGTATCACAGGTGTCTGTCTTTGGGGCAGTGCTCTTCTGTGGATGTAGTGTAGTACCACAGGGGTCTGTCCTTGGTCAGTGCTTTTCTGTGCATGTAGTGTAGTACCACAGGGGTCTGTCCTTGGTACAGTGCTCTTCTGTGCAGGTAGTGTAGTACCAGCGGGATCTGTCCTTGGGCAGTGCTCTTCTGTGTAGGTAGTGTAGTACCACAGGGGTCTGTCCTTGAGGCAGTGCTCTTCTGTGCAGGTAGTGTAATACCAATAGGGTCCATCCTTGGTGCAGTGCTCTTCTCTGCAGGTTTTGTATTACCACAGGGGTCTGTCCTTACTGCAGTTCTCTTCTTTGTAGGTAGTGTAGTACCACAGGGGTCTGTCTTTGGTACAGTGCTCTTCTGTGTAGATAGTGTAGTACCACAGGGGTCTGTCCATTGGGTGGTGCTCTTCTGTTAAGATAGTGTAGTATCACCAATGTCTGTCCTTGGCCACTGCTCTTTTGTGTAAGTAGTGCATTACCTCAGGGGTCTGTCCTTGGTGCAGTGCTCTTCTGTGGATGTAGTGTAGTACCACAGGAGTCTCTTCTGTGGGGTAGTGTAGTACCACAGGGGTCTGTCCATGGTGCAGTGCTCTTCTGTGTATGCAATGTATTACCACAGGGGTCTGTCCTTGGTGCACTGCTTTTCTGGGTAGATAGTGTATTACCACCGTGGTCTGTCCTTGCTGCAGTGCTCTTATGTGTAGGTAGTGTAGTATCACAGGGGTCTGTCCTTGGTGCAGTGCTCTTCTGTGTAGGTAGTGTAGTACCACAGGGGTCTGTCCTTGGTGCAGTGCTCTTCTGTGTAGATAGTGTAGTACCAAAGGGGTTTGTCCTTGGGGCAGTGCTCTTCTGTGTAGGGGTCTGTCCTTGGTGCAGTTCTCTTCTTTGGATGTAGTGTAGTATACAGGTGACTCTTCTGTGGGGTAGTGTGGTACCTCAGGGGTCTGTCCTTGGTGCAGCGGTCTTCAGTGTAGGTAGTATAGTACCACAGGAGTCTTTCCTTGTTGCAATGCTCTTCTGGGTAGATAGTGTAGTACCACAATGGTCTGTCCTTTGTGCAGTGCTCTTCTGTGTAGGTAGTGTAGTATTACAGGTGTCTGTCCTTGGTGCAGTGCTCTTCTGCATAGGTAGCATTGTACCACAGGGGTCTGTCCTTGGTGCAGTGCTCTTCTGTGTAGGTAGTGTATTATCACAGGTGTCTGTCCTTGGTACAGTACTCTTCTGTGGATATAGTGTAGTACCACAGGGGTCTGTCCTTGGTACAGTGCTCTTCTGTGCAGGTAGTGTAGTACCAGCAGGGTCTGTCCTTGGGGCAGTGCTCTTCTGTGTAGGTAGTGTAGTACCACAGGGGTCTGTCCTTGGGGAAGTGCTCTTCTGTGTAGGTAGTGTAATACCACTGGGGTCAGTCCTTGGTGCAGTGTTCTTCTCTGTAGTTTGTGTTGTACCACAGGGGTCTGTCCTTGGTGCAGTGCTCTTCTTTGTAGATAGTGTAGTACCACAGCGGTCTGTCCTTTGTGCAGTGCCCATCTGTGTAGGTAGTGTAGTACCACAGGGGTCTGTCGTTGGTACAGTGTTCTTCTGAATTGATAGTGTAGTACCACAGGCATCTGTCTTTGGGGTGTTGCTCTTCTGTTTAGGTAGTGTAGTATCACCAGGGTCCATCCTTGGGGCAGTGCTCTGCTGTGTAATTAGTATAGTACCTCAGGGGTCTGTCCTTGGTGCAGTATTTTTTTGTGGATGTAGTGTAGTACTACAGGGGTCTTTTCTGTGGGGTAGTGTAGTACCGCAAGGGGCTGTCCTCAGTGCAGTGTTGTTCAGTGTATGTAGTGTAGTACCAGAGGGGTTCTGTCCTTGGTACACTGCTCTTCTGTGTAGGTAGTGTATTACCACAGGGGTCTGTCCTTGGTGCATTGCTCTTCTGGGTAGATATTGCAGTACCACAGTTGTCTGTCCTTGGTGCAGTGCTTTTCTGTGTAGGTAGTGTTGTATCACAGGGGTCTATCCTTGGTGCAGTGCTCTTCTGTGTAGGTAATGTAGTACCACAGTGGTCTGTCCTTGGTGCAGTGCTCTTCTGTGGATGTAGTGTTGTACCACAGGAGTCTCTTCTGTGGGGTAGTATAGTACTACAGGGGTCTGTCCTTGGGGTAGTGCTCTTCTGTGGAGGTAGTGTAGTACCACAGGGGTTTGTCCTTGAAGCAATGCTCTTCTGTGTCTTGTGACATACACATCACAGGGAACTGAGAGCAGAATCATCCTCTTTGATGACAGCATTAACATAGTTGCAGCAGTAAAGGTGTAAGGCTGACTACATGAACAGAAAGGTTGTAGTTTAGATTCATTACCTCACAGGCCACAGAAAGACTAATACAAAATATTAGTAAGTAAGTGGAACTGAAGTTAAAATTGCAGGGCAAAGATATGAGGGGTTTTATCACATCAAGACTGTATCACTAGGAACAGAGTAAGAGGGACATGGTGGCAGTATAGAGAATGCTGTGGTGTATTCAGGGAAGTTAAACTCAAAAACAAAGAGATAATGTTTCCTTTCTATTTGCATGCATTCATCCTAAAGGTTGAATCCTGTGTGAAGGTCTGTAAGCTTTCATTTTGCTGGAAGATATCCTGAAGAAATAATCATATTAGACAGTGTGAAAGGATATCACCAGAAACTAAAGGAACTAGACCTCTTCTTAGTAACAGTTGTAAAAAGCAAACAAACAAAAAAAAAGCTGAATATGATATTGGTGCACAAGATCATAGTAGGCAGATGTGAAAGGGTTGTTCTGGACATAGTAGATATGCATATTGCCTTCTTCCATAATAAATGCAATGTAATTTAAAAACATGGTAATTTAAAAATGGGCACCACAGCTTGGAGATTTAACAGTTGTTAAATTTGCTAATCATTCCACAAATCCATGGAGAATGTACTCCATCAAATTGCTCATTCCACACATTTTATGGTTCTTTATTGAGGAAATATGTTTTGTCATGCAATATCAAGTTTTAAATGGAAATTCCCATTGCTTCATTCAAACACATTTCATTTAATCTTATTCTTTCTCTGAGACAAAAAATCGCTATGGCAAAACAACAACCTATAGAACAATCCAAGCCAGAAGTGAGTCTAGGCCTGATGATGTCCTATGCTATATGTGGGATGAACATGCTTATTTATTAAATCTGCTGTGATTAACTAATCTCTGCCTTAGATTATTCTTTCTCGGGAGTCTAGCTACTTCCCACAATAATATGTATGGCTTTGTACATATACGTTTGTTTAAATATATGGGAAGTCAAAGGATAAAACAGGCTGTGAGCTGATAGGGTGTCTGTGAGCAATTGTTTTACAAAGCAAATTGAGTAACTGGTGTAATTACTGTTCATAATATAGTCCAGAAACAAAATGAGAGCTAAGATAAAATAAGATTACCACAGCCACAGTGAACATCCTCTCCATTAGTACAGTGACTTGATATCACAACTGTTACTGTGTCCTACAATTTACCTTCTACTTCTTTTCAGCCGCTGGTAGTCGCAAAGTAAAATTTATCCCCTCTCCACACTGCAGGAGATTTAGACCATATCCATTCAGTTATAGTTCTCCTCCAATGTGTGTCACACTTCTCTTTAAACGTATTGTTTCCACTGTTGATACTGAATATTATGCCCCCATAGCAATTAGTAGTCTGTATACTATATTATGGTTGCAATGCACCTCTTCAAATACCAATGTCTGGGATCCATGAATCTCTGAATGTTATTATTCTTGTTTTTGAATCTCAATGCCCTTAAATTGAGCCACTAGAACAAATAAGTTGCATCTGATAGTAATGAGCCAAACTACAGTGTTGTGGTGATTAACTATGTATTTATTCATAATGGCCTTTAAAATGGGAAATACTAAAATAATATTTTACCAAGTGAGCCCTATTCATAGAAATTATATTTCAAAGGGTGTGGTAAAGGAAAGTCTTGCTCAAGGCTGCCTGATTTCCAAGATCTGCATTGGACCTGGTCCCTGAAGTACATGAATTAAAATGTAAGTTGAAGTAAACCTTTACAAGACGAAGTCCTGTTCTGCAGCCATGACTTATGAATGAATCTATGCAAAATTAACTGTAAATCTATACACACTGTATATAGCTATTTACTAAAATAACTGTGATTTAACTTCTGAGACTGAAGGATTGGTGAAACAACATAGATAACAGCCCTTTCTAATTAGAAGCAGCTTGTGGTGCTAGGCAACAGCAACCCCCCCCCCCCAAAAAAAAAAGTGGAAAACATGCCTTTAGTTCTCTTTTTTTCTTACATGATTAGAGCTTTCAGTTTATGTTAAAGCATCCCTTTTCACAACTGGGTTCTACTTTCTAAGAAGACAGAATTTCTGTATTTTCCCAACGTGGAAAATAGAGTGACTGTGCCTTATTAGAAGTCCTTCTGATGTTTTGAGATGGTAGCGACTGTGCCACAGGGAGGTATCTTTAGGATGCTAAATGAAGAAGAAAACAGACATTTGCTTAGGTGAGATCAGATAAATGGTGACTAAGGCAGACTGAACCATAAGTAAATAAATGCAAAGTGAACTGGTGAATGTGATTCAGATGCTGCAAGCATGGAAGATAGACTGATCTGTGATCTCTGGAGATTCCACTATCATCAGCTTCTCTTCCAGACAGTATGTATTTTTTATACAGTTAATATTATGTGTATGAGGGATGGATTGATAACTGAACTGTATGTCTTATAGTAGTGAACTGATATATATTACTGTGATCTTTTATTTATGCTTTTATTCATTTATTTGATCACAGTTGGACATCTAACATATACAAAGTCAATGTTGCTGTAATATGTGGGCATACCTGTATGCATGCATGCATACATTTTGTGACACCTGTGCACTGGCCCAGTAATCAAGGAGCCTCAATACTCACCACTAGCACCAGTGAGGGGCATTCACATTGGGAGGATAACAAGTACACAAACAGTAAAGTACAATTTCCCTTAAGAGCACAGAGAGATCACAGTCGGTCTGAGTCTGGTTTCTCCCTTTCTCTCTAGATCCCCAAAAAGACTCCCAACTGGCACAGCTATAAGGTTCAGATCTCAACCAACTGGTCAAGCCAAAACCTCCAGCACCCTCTCTGTTCAACCAGTGCTTTGTGTCCCTGCCCAAGTAGCTGACACACACACACACACACACACACACACACACGCACACACACACACACACACACACACACACACACACACACACACGCACACACACACACACACACACACACACACACACACACACACACACACACACACACCATCACAGACACTCCTGGGGAAGGCTGGCACAGGTTCTCTGGCTATGCCCCCTTTCTGCCCAGACTATAAGGTAGTGCCAACTGCCACCATCCACTACTATCAGCTACTATAAAGACTCTTACCAAAGGGTGTCCAATTCGACTGTGCAGTATTACTGCTATCCAAATAGTAATTGTGACCAGAACTTTTAAGGCTATTGGAGTGGCTTATACAGTATCACCAAATACATGCAAGTATTCTAGAGCTTAAATTATCTCCACACAAAACAGCCACAATTGAAAGGTTTAAAAATATTTAATAGATAATAAAAACACAACACAATACTTATTACTTCAACACAATGACATTACAGAGTTCAGAAATCACAGGAAATACTTTAAAACAATATTGTCAGATAGTCTGACATAAATATAGAAAACAGCTAGTCTAATCTTATTATTTCTATCTATTTTTAAGAGAAATCACTGTTCTAAATACTAACATACAGAGCAAGCAAGTGCTAGTGAGTGGGTGTTCTTACTACATCTAAAACAAGATACAAAATGTTGTTATTTCTTTCTGGCATAGCCCTTAAATTGATAATACACAGTACTGCTGAGTCATTTCAGATTACATCATTCTTGACACCTCTGCTGAAGTTTCCCAGGCTCACAGAACTTAAAATTTAACATGTCTTTGTAATCTTGCACCTGCCAGGAAACCACAACAATAAAGGACACTTTACATGTAAAATCTAGTAATTATGTCTGTCTTAAAAAATAGAAAGAATTTCCTAGCTGAGACATTTTGTCTCCGAGCTTGAGATCAAACACAGTTGTAAAATTCTTTACTTAGCTTTCTTCCAGCAGGGTGCACTGTGGTTACATTTTTGAAGTTCAGTACAACATATAGTTTAATCATAACAAACAATTCTCTTTACATTTGTAAAACAAGACTGTGGATTATATTAATATTTACAAATGACATAGAATTATTTACAAAAGTCTGTCTAGCTAGGCTGGCAGCCTTTCAGTTTATCACATTTCTTCCCCCCTAAAAACTCAAGCTAGTTTTTCAAGTGTCCCTTGAGAAATGTTCCTTGAGAGGGCTAGGTCTATCTGAGTATACCTTACCCCATTCCCTGTTTTGAGACCCCCATCTGCATTGGCATTGCTAATTGCACTGCAGTGCAGCACTGACCATCTTAGCAACTTGGCATTTTGCTTGCTGGGTCAGTGTAACCATATTAGGGGATTGTGATCTGTAACTACAGTGAATTTTCTTCCATACAGATAAGGCTGAAGTTTTTGCAGTGCCCACACTATAGATAGGCATTCCTTTTATACAGTTGCATAGCAGTCCTCCCTGGGTTGAAGCCTATGACTGAGATAGACCACTGGGTTTCCCTCTGAAGAAATCTGGCTAAGTACAGCCCCCACCCCATGGTTTGAAGCATCCACCTGCACAACAAATTTGTTGCTGTAATCTGGACTGGCTAACACAGTGGGTCCTCCCAAAGCTTCTTTAAGCTTCTGGAATACCTGCTTACATGCTATGGTCCACACTACCTTATCTGGCCTGTTAATCATTGTCAGGTCTGTAAGGGAAGCAACTATGCTACTATAACTGGGGATGAATTTCTGTAGTACCCTGCTGTCCCTAAGAATTCCCACACCTGCTTTTTGTTAACAGGTGCAGGCCATGCCTGAATGGCTTCCATTTTGGAATGTTCTGGCCTGATCTTACCACTCCCCGCTCTATGTCCTGGGTAGTAGACATTTGCCATACCCACCTGACATTTTCTGGGATTAATGGTCAACCATGTCCTCTGTAGTCTGCCCAGCACCTCCCTGACATGCTGAAGGTGCTCGTCCAAGAATGGCTGTAGATGGCAATATCATCTAGGTTAGCAATGGCAAACCCTCCTGCTCCTGCTAGGATATAATCTACCAGCCTCTGGAAAGTCACTGGGGCATTTGTCATCTAAAAGGGCATCTTTGTGAACTCATACAAGCCAAAAGGAGTCACAAAGGCTGACCTCTCTCTAACACTGGGAGTCAGGGTCACCTGCCAGTAACCCTTGGTAAGATCAATGGTGGTAAGATATGTAGCCCCACCCAGCTGTTCTAGGGCTTCATCTGTCCTAGGCATGGGGTAAGCATCTGACTCTGTGTGACTATTTAATTTCCTGTAGTCCACACAGAACCTAGTACTGCCATCCTTCTTTGGCACCAGCACCACTGAGGAGGCCCAGGGACTGATGGACTCCTGAATTACCCCTAGCTCCAACATTTCCTGTATGTCCTCCCTCAGAGTTTCTTTGACTCTCTCAGTCACCCTATAAGGGGCCTGCCTAATAAGCCTTTTGGGTCCTGTATCCACCTGATGCTGCACCAGGTGGGTGCACCCTGGTTTCCCAGTGATCACGTCCCCAAACTCCTGTAACGCTGCTCAGATTTCTCAAACCTTGGTAGGAGATAGCTGCTGGGACATTGCTACCACTTCCACTGAGGTGTCAGTCTGAGCCTCACAGAGGAGATCAGTCACCAGATTTCCCTCAGACTCCTCCTGCAATCTACTGCAAATGCTCAGCACAAGGGCCACCTTATCATGGTAAGGTTTCATCATGTTAACACAGTACAATTTGTATTCCTGCCTTCTGCCTAGCAGCTCTACCGTGTAGTTAACATCACTGGCCTTCCTTACCACCTCGTAGGGTCCCTCCTAAGCTGCTTGCAGCTTGTTCTGTCTGACAGGAATGAGAACCATTACCCGCTGCCCTAGAATATACTCTCTAGCTCGAGCATTCCTGTCATACCAGACCCTTTTCTGCTGTTGGGCTTCTGCCAAGTTCTCTTGTGCCAAGCCCATAAGTTCCCTGAGCCTTGTCTTGAGGTTTAGGACATATGCCACAACAGACTCCTTGTGAGATTCATACTCAACATTCCACTCATCACAAATTAAGTCTAGAGGCCCTCTCACCCTATGCCCATACAGCAACTCAAAGAGTGAAAAGCTGTGGATTTATTGGGAACCTCTCTGTAAGCAAATAACAGATGGGGCAAATATTTGTCAGACTCCTTCTTAAACTGGTCTGCAAATGCCTGTAGCATGGACTTGAGTATAGAGTTTAACCTCTCAACAAGACCATTAGTCTGGGGATGGCATGGGGTGGTCTTTATGTGCTTCATTCCACAGTGCTTCCACAGACAAGCCAGCAGGTCTGACATAAAATTGGCAACTCTGTCATTCAGTATTTCTTTTGGGAAACCTACCCTGCTGAAAATCTCTAACAAAGCATTTACCACCTTTTCTGCCTCAATGGAGGAAAAAGCCACTCCCTCAGGGTATCAGGTGGCATAATCTACTGCTACTAGGATATACGTTTTCCCTGTGGAACACGGGGTACTCAGAGGCCTCACAATATCCATAGCCACCCTCTGAAATGGCTCCTCAATCACAGGCAAAGGCATCAAAGGAGCTTTCACCTTGTCTCCTGCCTTTCCTACCTTTTGGCACTGCTCACAGGTCCTGCAGTACCCTGTTACATCTCTGGAATTCCCAGGCCAATAAAGGTTCTGCATAATACATCTCCTTGTATGTTTTATGCCCATATGACCCACAAAGGGAATATCATAGGCAATGGCTAGAAGTGCCAGACAGTAGGCTCTAGGCATTACCAACTGCTGTATCCTCTCACCTTCTAGCCAACTCTCAGGGGCACTATCTATACAGTAACCCTTTGTGCCAGTATACAGATTCCCTCTTCCCTTGAAAATCAGGTGCCTCACTAGTTACCTGCCTCTGGCCTTGTAATCTGGGGTCTGAAAGCTGTGCCTGTCTCAACTTCCTCTTTATAACCCTTCCCAGCTCTCCTTCCAGAGGAAGTCTGGTATCCTCTGACGGCGGTGCCTCACTGTCAGCCTGGGTACTACTACTCAGTTCGACCTTTGTGGTCACTCTGTCCAAGGGAACATCAGTACTCACAAGCAGCTGTGGCTCACCTTCAGTCTCACTGCTACAGGGTAACTCCCTCCCTGAAGTAACCATCTCACCAGTCCTGGCTACAAATGTGCGGTCTGACTGGGTCTCCCCCAGGCTATTATTCCCACATGCTTGTCTTCAAGTCTGACTGTGTAACTGCATTAACCCATGGTACTACCTCATCAAAATCCTTCCCTGTCAGGACATCTGCAGGATGGTAGTTTGATACCCCTGTTGTCTCAAGACAACCTACTATTGACATTTTGTCTTTCCCACTTACTAGCTCCCTCATCTTTTGTTCCCCACCTTGACTCCATGGATATCAATATGCCACATGGCCCCACTGGTTGAATTTAAAACCGTTAACCCTAGGTCCTGGATGTGTACCTGGATTAGTGGCTTCCCCTGATACTGGCAGATTCTGGTGGAGCAGTCTGGGCTGCCCACCATGGGTTCCCTTAGACCCATGAGCAGCACTGGGTGTCCTTTTCCTGTGCAGGGATGCCCTGGTTGGTACTATAGGTCTCCCTTCTTCCCCAACTCATCTGAAGTAGCACATTGTCTGTCAGCTAACCAGAACCTCATGTCCTCAGGAAAAGTGCTAAGGGCTTGTTCCCTCACCAAAAAGCCTGCCAGCCCTGCAAAAGTAGTGACCTGACATCCACTCACCTACCTATGAAAATAAGTGCTTAGTTCAGCAACATATTCACACACACTTTCATCTGCCTTGTGTCTATGCTCACAAAACTTTTTCCTGTAAGTTCCAGGTGTTAGCTTAAAAAATTCTAACAGAAAATTCTTTACAGCATTATAGTTTAAGAAATCATGATCAGACAGTTTGGAAAGGACATTTACAACTTTACCATGGAGTAAGGGGGTCAGGAACCGTACCCAGAGCCTTTGATCAACATCATACTGGTTACATACTCTCTTAAATATATGAATGAAACTATCAAAATTATCCCCTTCTTTAAACTGTGGAAGAAATTTACTGACCTTTTGTGATTCTGGCATCTTGTTACTTCCTTCTCCATTACCTGCATGACTGGTGAAACGTCGGCAACTCCTTTTCATGTTGCCTCTGCCTCTCCTTCTCCTCAGCTTCCATTTACAAACACTTGTCTTACAACTCAAGTCTCTTTAGCTCCAGATGGATTTTTAAGTTCTTTGTAGAAAGGTTGAGCTGTCCATTCTCTGAGTGTCATACATCTCCACGGCCAGTCTGATCACCCTTTTGGTTGCTATTCTCTGATACAGCTGTGACCAAAGCTGCAATTATGTCTGCCTTAGTCAGGTTTCCATGCACCAGTCCTTTAGCCTGGCACATCTCAGCCAACCGGTATCTTGTCAACTTGCCATACTTCTCTACTGACATGCTTGCCTGCTCTCCCTGTCTAATTAAGCTAACAAAAGAAATAAAACAATTGTAATATGAACTCTGAATGTTCACTGCATGGCTAATTTAGAGTTCAAAAACACCTTCACTGATCACTGTACAGAAGCCACAGGAATTCAATGTCCACACCACTACAATCCAATTAATATGTAATGTGTCTATCTCACCATTATCAGACAATTAATATTTGATGTGGATATCCCACCACTGCCAAACAATTAATATGTGACACCCGTGCACTGGCCCAGTAATCAAGGAGCTTCAATCCTCACCACTAGCACCAGTGAGGGGCGTACACACTGGGAGTATAATAAATGCACACACAGTAAAGTACAATTTCCCTTAAGAGCACACAGAGATCACAGTCAGTCTGGGGCTAGTTTCTCCCTTTCTCTACGGATCCCCAATATGACTCCCCACTGGCACAGCTATAGGGTTCAAATCACAGTCTAGTGGTCAAGCCAGAACCTCCAGCACGCTCTATGTTCAACCAGTGCTTCATGTCCCTGCCCAAGTAGCTGACACACACACACACACACACACTTTGAGATTTGATTTATATACAAACACACAAGCACTCCTGGGGAAGGCTGGCACAGGTTCTCTGGCTATGCCTCCTTTCTGCCCAGACTATAAGGTAGTACCAACTGCCACCAACCACTGCTATCAGCTACTATAAAGGCCCTAGCCAAAGGGTGTCCAATTCAACTCTGCAATATTACTACTATCCAAATAGTTGTGTGACCAGAACTTTTAAGGCTATTGGAGTGGCGTATACAGTATCACCAAATACATGTAAGTACTCTAGAGCTTAAATTACCTCTACACAAAACAGCCACAGTTGAAATGTTTAAAATATTTAATAATAAATAATAAAAACACAAGACAATTCTTATTACTTCAACACAATGTCATTACAGAGTTTAGAAATCACAGGAAATACTTTAAAATTATATTGTCAGATAGTTTGACATAAATATAGAAAACAGCTAGTCTACTCTTACTATTTCTACTATCTCTAAGAGAAATCACTATTCTAAATACTACATTACATTTTTGAAACTCAATACAACATATAGATTAATCATAACATATAGTTCTCTTTACATTTGTAAAACAAGCCTGTGGATTATATTAATATTTACAAATGACATAGAATTAATTTCAAAATTCTATCGAACTAGGCTGGCAGCCTTTCAGTTTATTACATGTGTATGTATGTATGTTTGGTGATTGGTGTGCATTACAGCACATAAATTTGACAGTAATGAGCTGAAATACATTACTCTAGCTATTTATGTGTTTGCATTTGATTACTGAGAAACTTTTACTGAGCCAATGGAAGCACCTTTTCAGTGGAGGTCTAGGAAGAAAAGCCTTGTAAAAATACAATTATATAGTGAAAAATGCAATAAGGGTATTTACCATTTTAGTACAAGATGAGTTAGGATACAGTTTAATTGCTGACAGCTGAGATGGTTGGGGAAAATGTTTGATGTCATTAATATTACACAGCCAGAAAATACAAGAAGAAAATGTACAATTGCAGAGCAAATGAGATAGTGCACATTCAATTATTTACAGTTGAGACAAAAAGGGATAGTATACAATTCAATTATTTACTGCCGAGACAGCTTTGACAGTATTACATACAACTTTAATTCAAGCAGGATGTATAATAGTAATCAGTTATAGGAGCAGTGTAGACATGAGGTTGTAAGTAAGGTGACGCCTGCTGAATTAATTTTCATACACAAATAAATTAATTGGCTGGCATCTTGTAATTGGGCTGCACATATAAAATACCTCCAATGAATCATAGTTCTGAATTGAGACATAAGTATGGTAGGAGACAAGCAGGCTACATTAGAAACATTATAGATTTATGTATTTATCAATTGGGTGGGATGGCATGGGCAAAAAATTTTGGTTAAGGAAATCAGTCCTCAAGTTAATTTTGAAGATTTTGGATTAGTATTGTTACTTAACTTTAGTGGAAGAGTGTTTCAACATTTAGTGACAGAGGCAGAGTGTAAGGCTACAGTGTATTTGTTACTGATTTTTTTTTTTTTTGGTTGTGTAAGGAATTTGTCCTGAGATCAAAGAAATATAGGTGGAGAGTACCAGGTAATGACAGATTTCACAGTGGGACATTTGCCTGGATAATGGAGGATACTATGAAATAGTCTGAGGTGATTATAGTTGAGAAAGTTTTAGGAAATTCTATATGGTTTAGTTGAGGGAGAGAAGCAAGTGTGATCGTGTAGGATGACTACAGATGTTGCACTTTTTTGTAACACTGCTTTAATTTTTACAGAAGTGCTGATTTGACCCTGATGAGTAGAGCAGAGAGGCATACATGAGAGTAGATATTGTTTATTCTAGAGTGATGGGTAATTTGATAATCACACATCTGGTGTCTGTAATTGTTAGCTGTGTGTGTGTGTGTGTGTGTGTGTGTGTGTGTGTGTGTGTGTGTGTGTGTGTGTGTGTGTGTGTGTGTGTGTGTGTGTGTGTGTGTGTGTGTGTTTGTGCATGTGAGATTACAATGGGTTGCTCTGTATGCATCAATGAGCAGGAAGTTGAGCTACATTATCATGCTCATTAGTTATGCATTTACCTATTAATTTCCTTATACTCTAGTATCCAAGCTGTACACAGTCATTAAAGTTAAAATGGGTGTAACTGGTCAATATAGGTGATGCAATGTTGCAATGAGTAGCATTTTATCCTGTAAGCAAGGTATTTTCTAGCTCTGTTCTTGCCTAGAGTGCCTTTCTTGCATCAAATCTGCATGTCCGTCTTGTGTTCAAGTGGGTTTTCTTGAGGCAGTCTCCTTTATTCCCACATCTCGAAAATATGTGGTAGGTTAAATGAAGACTGCACTTTCCATAGCTGTACATGCAGTGTATGGTAATCTGCTACTGTTCCATACTTATTAAATAAACACTGTGAATGACAATTGCTGTTCAAAGAGCTGCTCTAGGAGATGGACACAATTATATATTTAGTAGCTTCAAGGTATCTCTTCATTGAGCTGACTTGCTTTTACCTGAACTCTGTACTTGTGCCTGAATAAATCCATAACAATCTTTATGAAATAAGATCTGTAGATAAGCTCTGAATCTGTAACTGTTACATAGCTAATGTTTACCTTTGGCTCACATCCTGTCCCTTTGGGGCAGCCCACCTACTCAGATAACAAATATATACAATTAAATAGAAATATATACCTCTTTACTGCTATGCGCATGGTAGTATACTTTGAAGATGTTTTGGTGGCATCACAGTGAATGCCTTAGAAACAGCTATTAATTACCCAGGCTATTTTCTTCATCATCTATTATAACCTTATCTATTTTTTTTAATTTCTCCATATGCTTTAGGTTTCATATACCATGACCTGAATGAACCCCATTCCTGAGTTAGGATGTGATTACAGTTCTAGAGATTAGTTTTGCTGCCATCATTGATGTTTGCGAACAGTGCACGTCTCAGCACCTGCAATGTACTCCAAATTGTTTCCTTCTGCAGTTTGTATGCAGTTCATGTGTTGACATCATAAAAGTGTACTTGAAATTTCTCTTTTATTAGTCAAGTTGCAATTATTACCATTTCAACCATCTGGATGTCTTTATCACACATTACTCTAGTTTCTATTCACAAATTGTGTATATTTATGACTTTGTATATGTCAGCACAATGGACACTGCAATTGTTGGCTCTAATTATAATGATACATTTGATCATTTTGACTACTATATCTGCTTTTCTTGCTTCTGCTTTCATAACTCTTAGTTTTGGATAATCTCATATGATCAAAACTTTGTAGTTCATGTTTCCAGTGCTTCTAGGCTAGTTGTATGTTATAGTCTGCACAACCCCTAATGCAATGGTCTTGACACATGGTTGTGTCTTTCGGTTAGAGGTCGCCACAGCGGAACTCCGGTCTGCTAATGATTGCCAGTAGATTTTTTACGTGCCGAGTTTGCCAGCTCAATGAAGGTAAGCCCATTCACGCATGTCTCCACACAGAAGACGCTCTAGCTGAGAATCGAATGGCACGTCTTGCTGTGAGGCGACAAGGCTACAGCAGCACCACCACCACAGTCACATAGTTGTGCTTTTCAATATACAGACCCTCCCCAAAACCAGCAATGAGCTGTACAGCTCTCTCTAGCCCATATTCCAGAAAAATGCATCCATTTTTTTCTATTGACTTCATAAACTAATATGTATATAGCCTGGTGACTTCAGCTGGCATTATTAGCCTTTTAGCTTTTGGTTTAAATTCACCTGTTCATAACCATTCATGCATCATGACTATCAAAATGTGGCTGTTCAAATAGTTTTCTAAACTTGGCGCAATAATGGTGGAATTTCGAATTCTCTTTCTTGTTCTTCTTCTTCTTCTGCTCTTGTTCTGTATGTTTTTCTATGTTTCGTTTTTTTTTTTTTTTTTGTGGCATTTTCTTTTCCTGCCTGATTCTCATCTTCTTATTTGATTTGTATTTCTAGTTTCATCCAAAATGCTTCTGCTATACTAACCAAAAACTTTATGGTTTGCTCCCTTCACTACATTTGGATCTGATAATGTCAAAAAATATGCATTTGGTCCCATGACTGGAGATTTATAGTCAGTTTTGAAGACATCAATTCCTCCTTCTGACTTATGGATAATCTTGCCATGCACTGTTTTTTATATGTCATTTGACAACCGTAAAGCATTTTTCTTATGTAGCTGAGCAATTGCTTTCTGGGCATTCAGTCACACCAAAGCTGTAAGTTAGAACAGGAAGATTAACGTTGACTTATAACTTCATCTTTATTCTTAAATGCCAAGATAATTTTCAGTATTAGTATTAGTCTTCTGAACTATTCCTTCCTAATCTTTGTTCTCATTTGTTTAGGTTTTATTGCTGACCCTTCATCTACTGCCAATTATTTATAAATACCCACCTATTCTGAGTTAGTTTATATCACATTCCTGTCCCCAGTTGTGCTGCAACTTTCCTAAGATATATATATATATATATATATAAATATATATATATATATATATATATATATATATATATATATATATATATATATATATATATATATATATATATATATATATATATATATATATATATATTGCTTGTATATATTTACCAAGACAACCATTAATGTATCATTTGCAATGTTTAAGCATTTGTAGTTGTGTTTGGTACTTGTCTGATACAAGGTCAGTTTTTGAAAGCTAAGCTATAACCATTGCCTAATTCTTTAAGCAAACACCTTAAAAGGTTATGGAATAGACAAGACTGCAGATGTGACAACAAATCACCTTAGACTATCCCCTTTACATTTTCATCCCCGGGTTGATAACTGGCCCTTTGGCATGACTCATTTGTAAAATGCTCTGTCATTATTTCATAGTCACTTCAATGTAATTGACTTATGTATGGTGTATCTTGCACATTTGTAAGTATTCCATGATCCATGAGTGCAGGATGCTGCCATTTTTTTTTTTTTTGTAATCTATCCATGCCATACTGTTTGCTGCTGACTGATTGCTATCTGCTTCTGTTTGGTTTCCATTCCCACTCCTTTCTGAAATGCCTCTGCTATACCAACCAATGATGTCAAGTTGCATAGCGAGATATTACCAACCCCTCAACTATCCTCATATTTATACACACCCTCTTGTTTAAGTTCCCTTATGTCAGATTCTTGTTCCAGGTTATCCTAGGAAGGACTTTATTTAACCAGCCTCTTACCATCAACTCTATCCATATGTATTCTGATGAGTAAATAATGGTAATATCACAAATGTAAGAATGTTGCCCACTGTTTGACTGACAAGGGATTCAGAATGAGTAAAATCTCTGAAGTGCTTTCTAAAATCAATAGGTCTTTGTTGGTTATTTCATACCTCTTAAAAAATCCTGTCACAGGTGAATTACACGAAGTAGGGCGATTGCTTCTGACTGAGTAAATGCAGACTATTGAAGAGGAATATACTGAAGATCTCTGAAAGAAAGCTGAATGACTGAATAGATATTAAATAGGAAAGCAGATTTTCTTCAGGTAGAAGAGTGTCATGTACCTTATACTATCCTATTTGTATATGGAGCTAAATGCATTGCTTTGATGCAATGAGTCATTTTGTTGTCTTCCCACATCTCTTTTTATTTCTTTTCCTTTCCTTCCCTTCCCTGTTATGTTCTGTTTTCTGCAGGTCCAGAAATGACAGTGCAGCTCAACCATAAGTCTCCCAGATGTGAGAGCATTCTCCATCTCTCCCTGCTCACCTGAGGACTCAGATCTGACCACAGAGCCAGGGAGACCTCTACTCCACACCACTGGGCTTGAACTATTCATACATATCAGAGCAGAGGAAAATTTCAGATCCTCCAGACTGGAGTGGTATTATCTTCTTGGCCTCTTCACCCTTTCTTTTTATCCTCCACTTATTAGGTATCCCCATATACTAGACTACCACTCAGTGATGGCTCCAGGTTTTATTTGCTGCTACAGCACAAGATGAGCACATTACCTAGCTGGTGGGACATGTGAAGTCTAAAAAAAAAAAGAAAAAGAAAAAGTAAAATGTGTAGAAGATGCAGACGAAATATTCATATATGAAATACCAGAGCAACGATTTACTGAATAATATGTAATGACTATCAGCAACTATACAATGCATTTATGACAGCAAATGCAAATAGTCAAACATTCTGTCTTCCTACTGAATAAGCAAATCTTTCAGAAGCTACCACTTGACTTTTTTTATACGTATCGATGCATGCAGATGAGATTTATTTTCTAACACTCATTTGCCCATACGTAGGTTACCTAATCCTATAATAAATCCATCCCTTACCATTACCAATAGACAAAGGTCATCTAAATGGTGCAGTTTTTGTTTATATCTATAAACAGCCCTGGAACTGGTCTCATACCCGCACAGAAGACAAATGTGCAGGCATCTTGAATTTTACTGAAAAAAAAAATCATCTGCTTGATGTCATGTGTATGCCTCAGTGTCTGCAAATATGAAAACACCTCTTTTATATCTAAAATCCACACCAGCATATATTTATTACTGGCAGTCTTTGATTATTTGTACTCTGAATGGATATGAAAGCTATACAATTTGTTTTCAGTTATTTTGTAAAAGTTTCATTTTGCCAATTTACAAAGACTATTCTTGCCTGAGTTCTACCATAACTTCAAATGAGATTCTCTGCAACTTCAAAATAATCTTATGAAATTTCCTGGACATGCTCCTTGATAATCCCTCTTTATTTTTTTTTGAAAAGTAGTCAAGAGAATCACAAATACCTTTCAACCACTTAGCTTATGAAATCTGGACAATGCCTAAATAATAGAAGAACAAAGGCTCAAAAATAAGGACAACTTTTAAATATTGCTCTAATAAACTTAGAATGTTGAATGTTGTATAACTGAATTTGTGTTAGTAGGAATTTTCTGTAGGTTATGAGGTATGAAACTCAAACATATGTCATTATTTAATGATTCCAATCCTCAAAAATGTTTCAGACAACCACAGAGAAATAGACCAAAAATGTGAAGCAAAAATCTGGACATTCTGCAAAAAGCTGGAAAACTGAAAGGTATGCAAATACTGCTATACCTCTCAGAGCATGTAAAAGGTGTATTTTTGCTAAAGTATAGACAATTGAGCATTATTTGTGATTCTTATTTCATAGGAACATATTCATATTATTACTCTAATACATGCCACATTTATCAAATTGAGGGATGCAAAATATACATTATTTATGAAACAAATGGCAGAACTAGGACATTCAAATGGCTACATAAGACTACTTGTGCTACCTAGCAATAAATAGCCATTTCTCTGTAACTACAGAGTATTAAAGCAAATTTCTCAAGAGTAATATATTATGACTATCATAGGTTCATAGGTTCATAGGTAGGTACTAGGCTATCTGCCCGAAGGCATTTATAAGCCTAGCCAGAATGTGTTGGCTTTCATCGCCCCTTAGATTAGTTCCCTGTGCCTCTGTCCAGCAGAACCACTGAAGTGATCCTCGGGGTAAACTTTCTGTTTCCCATCCACTTGTCAAGGTTTCTCTTGAAGAGTGTTAGTGTGGAGCTCTGCCTAATATAGATTGGAATCTTGTTCCAAAGCATGGGAAGTCTCTGGGACAGGAATCTATCCCTCCAGCACATCCTATTTATTGTTGTAGTGAGGTTTAGATCACTAGAGCTTGTGGCTTGAGGGGATAAGCTTTTCTTTAGGTGGAGCCTGTCCATCAGTTCTGGGTTGGACATGGCCTTGTATGCCAGGCAGAGATCACCTCTGAGTAGGCGGTATGCAACCGAGTAGAGCTGGAGTTTCTTCAGTCGAGCTGCATAGGGCATCTGTTTGAGGTCAGTGATCCTCTTGGTGAGGTACTTCTGTGGTCTTTCCAGCTGTTGCAGATGTTTTGTAAGATACATCCCAAATGGGGCATTGTACTCTATGATGGGTCTGATAAGCAATGAGTAGAGGGGCACAATGACCTCTTTTGATCTGGATGCGAACCCTTTTGTGATAAGGTGTGCCACGTTGAAGGATTTTCTAACCACTTTGGCAATGTGATTATCAAAGGAGAGTTTACTATCTACTTGGGTCCCCAGATCCCTTATTACGTCTTCTGTATTTAGGGGACTACCACCTATGTGGTAGTTTGTGGGTACTTTGTTTTTTCCAAAGGGGATGACTATGCACTTTTTGGCATTTAGCTTGAGGCCATGATTTTGACACCAGGTGTCCGTCTCAGTGAGACCCTTTTGGAGGATGTCTGTGTCAGCCGGAGAGTCAATTATAGCCCCTAGATTGCAGTCGTCTGCGAACTTGGTCAGCCATAGTCCTCCTGTGCTTGCCTGTACCTCTGAGAAGTATATGCCAAACAGGAGGGGTCCTAGGACTGAGCCCTGGGGAATGCCACTTGTAACCGATTTAGAGTCAGACCTAGCTCCCGCAACTCTTACCGTGTGGGTTCTGTCTGTGAGCCAGTTGGCAACACATCTTGTGATGTAGGGGTTTATGTTCAGGCTGGTGAGCTTATCTATAATACCAGAATGGGGAATGGTGTCAAAGGCCTTTGCGAGGTTTAGGTAGGCTGTGTGGGCCACCTTTCCCTCATCTATAGTCTTGGTAACTGTCTCAAAGAAGTCCACCAGGTTTAGGAGGCATGATCTGCCCTTAACAAAATCCAAACTGGGCAGGGTCCAGTGTTTGGAGGTTCCCAATGTCTCTGTTAATGAGTTCCATGATGATGCACTCCATAGCCTTGCAGACCAAGCTAGTCAGGCTTATAGGGCAATAATTCCTGGGGTCTGTTGTGGCTCCACCTTTGTGGAGTGGAATAACCTTTGCTGTGTGCCACTCTATGGGTACATAACCTGTGGAGAGGCTGAGTTTGAACAGTGTGTTTAGGTGAGGGGTTAGTTCATCTTTGAGCTTGTGTAGAACGCAGCCTAGGACACCCATTGATGCTGTGTTTTTGGATTTGGAGAGTGCTGTTTTAACCTGAGTGTCTGTGATTTCAGGAGCTCTACATTCTTCTGGTATGGTTATGGGCCCTTTTGAGGTTGAGAGGGTGGGGAAGTTTGCGCTGAACCTGTCTGCCAGGATGTTGGCAATATCGGTTGAGTCAGTGTATTTTGTCGCATTCTGCACTAACTCTGAGCAGATCTGAACATTGCCACTTAGATTCTTGACATAGCTAAAGAATGCCTTGTGTTTATCTTTGGAGTCCTTGGCAATATTTCTTTCGAAACTCGCCTTGGATGATTTTATGAGGGATCATAGTTTTTTGCTGATACTGATCAGAGATGTCTTCCCTTCTTGGGATTTTATTCTTTTCTGTACTAGTTTCCTCCTTCTATTGTATAGCTTGTTTATGGCAGGAGTCCACCAAACTGGTTTCCTTTTCTTGGAGGAGTGAGTCTTGGTTTTGCTTGGGATAGCACAATCCATGCATTCTTGTAGGTGCCCGTAAAATGCATTAGTAAAAGATTTTGCAGCTTGGACAATGTTATCCTTTAGCATGGGGGCTTTGAAACTTTCCACCTCGGTCTTAAGTAACGTGAAGTTTGCTTTTGAAAAGATTTTCATTGTGGTTTCCTTGTCCTGGGGTGGAGGCAGAATGTGGATATCCAAAGTGATTTGTTTATTGTCAGATCTAACCAGTGAGGGGTTGACCTCTGGTGTGGAGCACCGGTCGCCCATGTTGGTGATGACCAGGTCCAATATGTTGTTACCTCTGGTGGGAGTGTTGACCAGTTGATCCAGGGTGTTTGAGTTTATAAATTCTAGGAAATGTTGGGCAAGGGAGTTAGTACTTGAGTAGTTCTCCCAATTAATGTTTGGGTAATTGAAATCACCCAATATTAGGGTGTTTAGTCGGACCTTTATATTTCCCAGTGTTTCCAAAAATGCGGAATGGGGGTCCAGGGACATGGTGGGTGATCTGTAGCAAGCTACAACTTGAATTGCAGTTTTTCCCATTGTTAGTTGCACGTGGATGATCTCTGAAGCATCGTGCTGTGCCACTGACCTGGAGGTGTGGGTATCCTTGATGAATATGGATACGCCCCCGCCTTTTGTATTTCGGTCCAGGTTCTGTGGCCGAAATGTATGGTATGAGTTGTAGCCTGGTAGTGCTGGGGTGCTCTCTGAAGCCTTAAACCAGGTTTCTGTTACTGCACATATATCGATTTTCTCCATACTGAGGAGTGCCTTGAGTGCATGCATTTTGAGGTTTAGACTTCTGGCATTGAGTAGCATTACCCTCAGTTTTTTGTTACTTGTGCTATTTATGGTGGTGGGTTTGTCTTTTTAGCCTTGCCTAAAAAAGGCACTATGGGGGTGGCAAGAGCCTTGGCCAGTATTCAAAAGGCTAAGGGTGACAGGTGCAAGCCATCTCTAGCAAAGCAGCGTGGCTTAGCGAGCATGTCATCCCAGGTGGACAGACACTGGATCCCCTTTGAATGACACCAGAAACTTACCCGATTGTTGAAATTGATAATTTTTTCTTTATAGTGTGGTATCATTCGTGGTGAGGGCAGGATGCTACTCAGGGTCAGGGTCATACCAGCCTGGGCTACACGATCAGAGAGCTCTTCCATGTCTCTTTTCATGCAGTCTAGGGAGGTACAGCTCAGGTCATTCACACCAACATGGACAATGACAGAGTCATATTTGTACTTGTTCTGGAGTGACCTGAGTGCTTGTGTTATGTGGCGGATCCTGGCACCCGACAGGCAGCTAACAGTAACCTTCTCCTTATTCAGCCTAGTGAGTGGGACATCAATGTGCCTGACTATAGAGTCACCTATTACTAGTATGTTGGGTATGTTATTTTGCCTTAAGGACTGTGATTGCATGGCACACTGGTTTTGTGAAATATGTGTTTCATGATTTGTGTTGGGGGGTGGAGGTTGCTTGGATGTCTGCCTTGGAGGTCTCTGTTGCTTTTGCAGATTTTTATTTAGAGCCTCCGAGTATGTTTTTGTGTATTTATGTGTTTTTTTTGCCGGTGCTGGTTTAATGGGTCTATGTGAGACTGGTGGTGTGATGCAAATATTTCCCTTCTCCCCTTGACTGTCTGATCCAGCCTTGGGTTGAGACAGCTTAGCCTCCAGTTTCGCTGTATAATTGCATCTCTCACATGTATTAGTGTTTGGTGATAGGAGGACAGGGTTGTCTGTGTACATGAGGCAGTTAGACCATTGCCTCGAAATGCCCATATTCACCAGTTGGACTGGAGAGTATGCCTGAAACTGCCCTTTGGACATGCCTGGATAGGTACAGTGAACTGTTTTACTGAATGGCTGGTAAGGTTGAATAGAGAGCCTTGTCCTTCTGTAGAGTATAGGAGGGTCTAGTGCTAGGGTTTATAAGTGCTTGCTATGAGTTTTGAGCAAGTTCCAGGCTAAGAAATGAATGGCTTGAGTGCTCAAGTTGAAAGTTTGTCTAGTTCCAAGGGAAAAATTGAAGAGGAGACTTTGTGGAGCCGGGAATAGTTATACCCTAGCTAACCGGCGCTGCCTGGTGTGCAAAACCGGGCAAATGCGGTGTTTATAGCAGGATGTGGGATGCACTTAGCTGGTTATTATAGCTGTAAAAGTGGAACTCATCTTTGCCATTCAGTAATGCAATCTAATGCACATGATTTTAAGTCTAGTGACAAAAAAGTCTGCATTGAAAATAAATAAATAGGCATTTTACTTGTATGTCAAAATAACTTAGTAAAGCAGTACTGAGGGACATTCATAGAACCCAGTGCAGCAAATTAACAATGGAAAATGCCAGACTGGCAGTAAAAGCACATGAAGTGAAGCCACAGGGTCATGCCTTTGGAAGCATAAGTCTTTGTTACGTTTTATTATTACAATATTTTCACCAAAATTGGGGTATTTTCCTATCAAACATGTCTAAGAGTGCAATTCATATCTAACAACTCCTAATGTGGCACTCCTCTGATTTTGACTCTACAGTTTTATCACCTAGAAAGCATAGCTTTATACCTATATATATATATATATATATATATATATATATATATATATATATATCTATATATATATATATATATATATATCTATATATATATATATATATATATATATATATATATATATGTGTATATATATATATATATCTATATATATATGTGTATATATATATCTATATATATATATATATATATATATATATATATATATACACATATTTTTATTGTCCGCTTGAACCAGGCACCCTTGGGAACACTGGTTGAACTTGACTAAGCTTGTAAGGGCCCTGGGGCTGCCTAGTAACCTCTTATGATCCTATGATCCTATATACTATATATGCATATATATATATATATATATATATATATATATATATATATATATATATATAATTTTATATACGTGCATGTATACACATATTGGAGTGCATAGGATTTTTATTACTGTCATAATGAGAATTTGGTACACATGTATTCTTGAGATAAGTTTACTTATTAGGACACTATGTATCTTGCACTATATGATTCTTCTCATTCTTTAGCTAGGGAAATACCCAAATATTTAATTATATTACATTTTAACATATCTCTATGTAATTGCAGGATTACGCAATTATTTTTATGTTTATTACTAATGTTTGTGGCTTGGTTATATTCATCTTATAACCTGAGTCTCTTTCAAATTCCGATCTGCATCCAGATTGGCTGATGTTATTCTCATATAATTTGCAAGCATTGCAAATTTAAACTCCAAGTTGCTCTACTGATATCCCAGTATATTGGGGTTTCTAATCATGGCTGGCAAGCATTTAAGATGCTAATCAAATAAAAGCAACAATAGACTGTAGCACTGCCTCGTACCCCTCTCAGTATACTAAAACTTTCTGAAAAAACTTCCCTTATTTTAATTATTACATCTGAGTTCTGGTCAAATGAACTCAGTAGGATAGCTAAGTCATTAGGGAAATTCATTTTCTGCATTACTCTAATTATGAAATGTCATTTGCTCCATCAAATAATTTTTCTGCATCAAAGAATAATATAATTACTACTTTCCCATTACTAATGGCAACCTGCTTTACTGCTAAAGTATGTATCAAATTATCTGCAGGCCTTCTAGCTGACATAAACCCTGTTTAATCCAGTGCTATTAATTTTGTCATGTCTTGTGTTATCCTAATGGCTATTATTGACATAATTTATAGTTGTGGTTTTATACTGATATCGGTCAACATGAGACAGGGGCTATGGGATCTTTCCATTTGTGAATTGGTTTGAGTCTTCCAGGAAGTGAGGATTTTTCTCCCTTATAATTAAAAGAATTATATTTCTTTGGGTCTCCTTTGTTTGACAGAAAGCACATTTCACTGAAACTCAATTCATCAAAGCCTCATTTCACTGAAAATGAATTCCTTGACCACAATTCACTGAAAGCTCACTTCACTGAAAACACATTTGACTGAAACTCATTTTGTCAAAACAGGTATATGCCCTATTCCCCACTGTAGTGTGATCCTGAAGTTAGTATATATAGTTAGGAGGGATTTGGGGGGCACATCCCCCCGCATAGTTTGGATATATATTATTTTCTGGAAAGAGTTATTCATTTGACTTCTAAGAATCCATGTATATGGTTTACAACATTTAAGATAGGTGGGGGGCTATGCCCCCAACAGCCCCCAATGTGGGGGCTGTGCCCCCCCTTACTATATATACTAACTCCAGGATCGCAATACAGTGGGGAACAGGGAATATACCTGTTTCGATGAAATGAGTTTCAGTCAAATGAGTTTTCAGTGAAGTGAACTTTCAGTGAATTGTGCTCAAGCAATTCATTATCAGTGAAATGAGGCTTCGACAAAATGAGTTTCAGTGAAATGTATTTTCTGTCAAACAAAGTAGACCCATTTCTTTATATATCTATTATTCTGCTTTTGTCTGGTTTCCATAATTCTATGAGAAGACCACCATTCCTGGGGATTTCTCTGACAATTGTTTTTTAAAGCATAGTTCATGTTCCATTATTTCCTTATAAAAATCCTTTGCTTCATCATTTCCCAACTTTTGCAAGGTTAAATATCCCATAATTGTGCATTGCCCTCCCCTGGGACTTTATTCTGATTGTCTGATTTGTTCAGATCCTTGCAATAGTTAACTATATTGTCTGCAGATATTTTGTCTGGGTTTCATTTTGTCCAGAAAAGTCAGGGCTATCTAAGCCCTTCGACCATCTATAAAGTAAATCCCCTGGATATTACTCCTGCATCTTAACAGACAGTTGCCTGCTGAATTCTGCCACTCCTTTAGTATCTTTTTCAAAGGATTATTCTACTTCTACCCTTTGTCCCCTTTAAGCTGAACATTCATTATTAGTCTGTCTTGGGCCTTTCCCTGTTCTCTTTTCTTTTGTCTTTTCCACTCTTTTTACCTTATTACTTACCTTGCATCTCTTTTATATTTCTCCTACTCCTCAACTGTTACTCTTGCCAATACCATCTAACTTGCTCTCTAATATTCTTTTAACCATAACTTATCATGTTCAGATTCTAACTGAAAGGTGGGGAAAGTACAATGTTTAGTTACTTTATTTGCCATTAGTTAACTATTATAAGGAACGGATCTGTCAGAACTATTCCTGCTCATCAACATTTAAAATTTCCATAAAGCAACATCTAAATAATTCTTGGCTGTGTTAGTGCTCTGCACCTAACCTCTGCTTTTTCTTTTGCCCCTCCTTCTTACAGACCCTCTCCTGTCTAACATCTCCACCTCTGTTTCCTTTTTACCAACTAACACTTCCAAAGATTACCATTCAGTCTTCTGTTATTCCCACCTCTTACACTCCTCTCGCTTTCTTCTCTGCTCTCTCTGTTTCACAAAAAGTGTTCAGCACCTCATTTCCCCCACTAAATATTGTCCTCAGAAAATTCTACTTCTGAACACTGACTGTATCATAGAATGTACTGCCCCCATATTCTAAAGCTTTGTTGGTAAATGTATAATATGTATTATACTGTATATACATTGTGTGCTGCAAAATATGTATTATATTGTATCTATATTGCATGCCTCCTGTGCTGTAAAAATTCTAGGTAATCTGTATCATCACACAATTCTGTAACTACGTTTGTGTGTTTCACTATTGTTATTTACTGTTTTATGTCTGTATAATAAAGTCTGTATTTGGAGCTTTTCTCCCCAGGTCTGTGCTGAAAACAGGTTCTTTTTGACTCAGTCGGACTGTCCCAGTAAACAAATGTCAAATAAATAAATAAATTATTAAGGTAAAATAGGAAATATGCATGATCTGATATCATAATTGACCCCATCTGGTCCACGTGTTATGCCTTGCTGAATAAAGTATATAGCCTTCTTTCTCTGCTGGTGTCAAACATTTTTTGCACATGTCTACCATTCCTAGCTTAGTCAGCACTTCTTTCAATTTACTCTTCTCTTCCATAATTCTAAAAGTACCTCAATTATTTTTCACATCACATCTGCTTGTAAATAAACCTGGTCAATGTTTTTCAGTGCTATTCCCTTCCCAAACAATAATATTTCAGCAATTATATTCTAAATATCTTTGAACTTAGTTCTAGGTGGCATATAAAGGGCCACTGCTGTCATTAACTGCCCATTTAAAAATCCTTCTATTCGCACATATCTTTCTTTTTTATCCACTAAGCTACTCAGTACATTTAGGGTTTAAGTTCTCATTCATTAACAAAACAGTCCCCTTCCTTCTGGCCCTTTCATACATGGAATATACAACAATCAAAATCCCTGCTTATTGAGTTTCTTATGCTAAAGTTTGTCTAGGCAAGTTTCCTGAAAAGCAATGTTTTTTCCTGCAGAATTTTTTAACAACCCCTGTATCCTTTCCCATTTAAATTGTCAGGTCACCCCTTTTTACATTTTAGCACATTATTGTTAACTATCCCGTATCAAGCTATAAGTATTTTTTTTCCATTCTTTGTCCTAATACCTCCTTCCTCTTGCTTGTCTTTTACACTTAACAGTCTTCTCAAACTTAATCCTGAATAGGCTACTCAAACTTACTCTTAAATTCTCAGTAAAATGCCCCCTGTCTCAATTTACTCCAAAATTTGATGCAGTGCACTTGTACTTTTGTGCCATTTATCTTATCCATTATTTGGATTTCTGAGTCACATACTTTTAACATAATAATTATCCTTGTTAACACCAGTAAAAATGAAAATTCAGAAACGAGAACTATATACAAAGTATGATTTTGTCCTTCCAAGGTGTGGCTTCCATTACCCAGTGTAGATTCTGGCCTCCTGGTCTCCATTTGTCACACTCAATGTAAAATCTCATCATTACAGGCAGATCCGTGATGTTTGCTTCCCATGTTTGAAGAGTCTCTTTTATTGTACATTTTTATTTAGGTATTATACTTCTGTATATATATTTTTATGTAATTGTCATATTCCCCTCCGCATGTCCATTACCCTTTGAACTCATTTTGTCGTGTAGCAGTATACATATTCCTATTTTAATTGCACACAGTAGTACTCTGCAGCCACATGACTAGACTGTTTTCAAATTAACACAGCTGTCATAAATAATTCCCATAGTTCCATAGCTATTGCAGAATCCACATGGGCCTCATAGTCTAAGCCTATTTTATACATTGTACACCAAAAGTAAAGAGGAAAAATGTCACACAAAAATGCCACACCATGCTTTCTAATTGTCATATTAGACACATCATAATTAAGTTATAAAATTTTTTCACATAATATTTTTTATGTTTAATTTTAAAATATTCTAGTTACCACTCTCCATTGTAATCATCATCATCATTAAGTCTGCCTGCTCCGTGTTATCATTTTAACACAGAAGACTTTCACAGTTTAATAACAAGTAATTCTTGTCAGTTGGGTATGTATTCACTCACCCCTTCAGAAGTCTACCATTTTTCTTGTAAGAAATGTTTCACAATTGCCTTCTCTTTCAGCCTATAGTATTCTCTGAATAAGGGAATAATCCTTTCTATTTTTGCTTGTTATGTCCAATATTTTTCCAATCTGGTTGATACCTCTGCACTTGTAGTCTCAATTCCTTCCTTTATGCCACTGTTTCTGGTCCAGCTAGAGCTTTATTTAACCATCTGATAGATTCATTGAATTCCACCATCATTTTTACTCCAGAGCATAAATATAATTTACATATAGCCTGGTATACCAGTTTGAGTTTTATTCCGAATGTCTTGTTCTTTTAATTGCTGGGATAAATGCTGCAAGCTGTTTTCATGTTGCTTTGGAGATATCCTGCTCTACAAATACCCATGTTGTACAATATATTTGCTTCATGCCAGGTTTCCAGAGTGATGTAAGTACATTTTTTAATCTTGTATGCCTTGAACTGCTCAATAAATTGCCTAAGTATTTGGTTTATTTCTTTATGCTTGGCAGTTCTATGAACATTTTCTATTTTAATATCTACTTCTGACAAAGAGCACCATTCTGCTATTAATTTTGTCATGAAGGAGATACCATCACTGCCTTCATGCTCCTTAGGTATAATCCAAAAGCATAGAGTTTTATGCCTCACCATATCTTGCTGATCATGGAATAACTCCTCCATCACATCAAGCCTTGTTTCTGATGCATCGACTCTCATTCGCAGCTAGTCAGTCTCTTGTATTGTGTAATGGATAGTAGTAACATGATTGCACGGGACATTTTCTGTTTTGTGATGCCTTATTTGTGTACCCATCATACATTCCTCCAGAGCTGCATTCAAGTTACAGAGCTCACCCTAAACTTTCTTTATAGGTTCATAGGTTCATAGGTAGGTACTAGGCTATTGGCCCTAGGGCCTATACAAGCCTAGCCGTAACGATTCCCTGGCTATTGCTTCCCACAAATATATACTTTCCTGGACTCTTGTCTATCAGGGCTACTGATGTGATCCATGGGGTGAATTTCCTATCTCCCATCCAATCATCAAGGCTCCTCTTGAAGAGGGCCATTGAGGTGCTCTGCCTGACATGTATGGGCAGCCTATTCCAGAGTATGGGGAGTCTCTGTGTCAGGAACCCATCCCTCCAGCATGTTCTATATATCATGATGACAAGGTTAAGATCCCTGGAGCATGTGGCTCGGAGGGATTGGGATTTCTTTAAATGTAGCATGTTCAACAACTCTGGGTTTGACATGGCCTTGTATGTTAGGCAGAGATCGCCTCTGAGTAGGGGATATGCGACAGAGTATAGCTTGAGTTTCTTTAGATGGTCAGCATAAGGCATCTGCTTTAGGCCTGTGATTCTTTTTGTGAGGTATTTCTGCAGCCTTTCTAGTTGTTGCAGATGTCTTGTGAGGTACATACCAAACAGGGCATTGTATTCTATAATGGGTCTAATGAGGGATGAGTACAGAGGGACAATGACCTCCTTTTTTCTGGATGAAAAGCCCTTAATGATGAGGTGTGCCACGTAGAAAGATTTTCTAACTGTTGTGGCTATGTGGTTATCAAAGGTGAGACCACTGTCCACCTGTGTCCCTAGGTCTCTTATCACACTTTCAGTGTTTAGTGTACTGCCACCTATGTGGTAGTTCACAAGTATGTGTTTTTTTCTGAAGGGGACAACTATACATTTTTTGGCATTTAGCTTGAGCCCATGACTCTGGCACCAGTCATCTGTTTCGGTAATGCCCTTTTGTAGTATATCCACATCATTTGAGGATTCAATAATGGCTCCCAGCTTGCAGTCATCTGTGAACTTTGTAAGCCTGAGTCCCTTAGTGTTGGCCTTTACTTCCGAGAAGTAGATGCCAAACAAGAGTGGTCCCAGGACAGACCCTGTGGTACACCACTTCTCGCTTGTCTAGAGCTGGATTTGGAGTTGGCTACTTTTACAGTGTGTGTTCTGTCAGTAAGCCAGTTTGCAACCCATCGAGTGAAGTAGGGATTAATGCCCAGCTTAGTAAGTTTATCTATGATTCCAGAGTGGGGGATAGTGTTGAAAGCTTTGACAAGGTCCAGATAGGCTGTATGAACCACCTTACCCTCGTCCATGTCTATGACTGAATCGAAGATGTCGATCAGGTTCAGGAGGCAAGATCAGCCTTTCACGAAATCAAACTGGGTTGGGTCCAGTGTTTGAAGGTTGCCAATGTCTTTGTTTATAAGATCATAATAATGCATTCCATGGCCTTGCAGATCATTCTCGTCAGACTGATGAGACGGTAGTTCCTGGCATCCAAAGTGGATCCCTCCTTGTGGAGTGGGATGACTGTAGCTCTGCACCACTTTGTGGGCATGAAGCCTGAGGTGAGGCTATGATTAAACATGACACATAGGTGAGGTGCCAGTTTATTTTGTAGTTCATGCATTACACAGCCCAGGATGTCTTCTGGTCCCATGGATGCTGTATTCTTGGCTTTGGAGAGTGCATTTTTTACCTGAGTGGCCATGATTACCGGAATTTGGCATTTTTTTGGTATTGAGATGGGCCCTTTAGAGGGTGAGAGGGTAGTAAAGTTGGCACTGAATCTATCTGCCAGGATATTGGCAATATCCTTGGGATCAGAATATTTAGTGCCATTCTGCTGTAGTTCAGAGCAGATCTAGGTATTGCCATTTAGATTCTTGACATAGCTATAGAATGCCTTGTGGTTGTCTTTGGAATCTTTGGCAATTTTGTTTCCGTAACTAGCTTTGGAAGATATTATGAGGGATCTCAGCTTTTTATTGAGGCTGGTGAGGGAGTTTTTTGAATCCTAGGTTCTTCCTCTTTTCTGCAACAGTTTCTTCCTTCTGTTGTACAGCTTGTTTATGGCAGGTGATGACTAGATTGGCTTCCTTTTTTTAGAGGACAGTGTCTTGGTTCTGTTTGGGATGGCTCGGTCTATGCACGAGTGAATGTGCTCATACAGCATCTTAGTGTAGGATTCAGCAGTTGAATTTCCAGTTCCCATCAGCATGGGTGTCATGAAGTTTTTTACTTCTGACTTGAGAAGCATGAAGTTGGCTTTGTAGAAGTTTTTTACGGAGGTTTCCTTAAAGAGGGGTGGGGGTGGGATGTGGATGTCAAGGGTGGTTAGTCTATGGTCTGATCTAACCAATGAGGGGGTGACCACTGGTGTGGTGCATCAATCTCCCATGTTGGTAATGAAGAGGTCTAGAATATTGGTAACCCTGGTGGGACTATCAATTAGTTGATCTAGGGTGTTGGAATTTATGAATTGCAAGAACCGTTGAACAAAGGTGTAGTTTTCCCAGTTAATGGCAGGGTAGTTGAAATCACCCAGTATTAGGGTGTTTGGTTGTATCTTAATATTTTTTACAGTATGTTTAGAAAGGTGTAATGAGAATTTTGGGGCATGGGGGGATCTGTAGCAAGCTACAATTTGTATTGCAGTCTTACCTAGTGTTAGTTGCACCTGGAGAATTCCAGATGCATTGTGTTGGGCAACCAGCCTGGAGCTGTGAATATCCTTGATGAATATGGACACTCCTCCACCTTTAGTGTTTTGGTCCTAGTTAGGTGACCGAAAAGTGTGGCATAAGTTGTAGCCTGGTATTGCAGGGATGCTCTCTGGAGCTTTGAACCAGGTCTCAGTTACTGCACAGATATCAATGTTCTCCATTCATTTTGGAGAGCCTAGAGAAAGTGCATCTTGAGGTTTAGACTTCTAACATTGAGTAGCATTACCTTCAGATTTTGCTTGCTTGTACCCATTATGGTGGTAGTTTTGTCCTTTGAACCTTGTCTAAAAAAGGCACTATAGGGGTGGCAAGAGCCTTATCCAGTAACCTGAATCCCATGGTCAACAGCTGCAAACCATCGCTTGCAAAGCATTGTGGTTTATTGATCATGTCATCCCAGGTAGACAGATACTGGATCCCCTTTGAATGACACCAGAAGCTTAGCCAATTATTGAAGTCAGTCATTTTGTCCTTATACTGTGATATCATTCTGGGCGATGGCAGGATGCTACTCAGGGCAAGGGTCATACCTGCCTGGGCTACATGATCCAAGAGGTCTTCCGTGTCTCTTTTCATGTAATCCAGGGAGATACATCTCAAGTCATTCACTCCAACATGGACAATGACAGAGTCATATTTGTACCTGTTGAGGAGTGACTTGAGTGCATGCATTATGTGGTGGATCCTGGCACCCGACAGGCAACTAACTGTAATTTTCTACTTATTCAGCCTGGTGAGTGGGACATCAGTGTGCCTGACTATAGAGTCATCTATGGCTAAAGTGTTGGATACGTTGTCTTGTGTTAGGGGGCTGCTGTTGGGTGGCACACTGGTGTTGTGAGCTGTGTGATGCTTTGCTTGTGATTGGGGGTGGTGTTTCCTTGTGTTTCAGCATCAGAGGTCCTTGTTGCTTGGGCAGGCTAATGTTAAGAGCCTCTGCATATGTGGGTTTTGTGTTGCTATGTGTGGGTTTTGGTGGTGTGGGTTTTGAAGGACTATGTGTTGCTTGAGGCGTTATGTGGGTGTTAACCTTTTCCTCTTGACTGTCTAGCACAATCTTGACTGGAGAGAGCTTTGCTTCCAGTTTGGTTATGTAAGTGCATCTCTTGCAGGTTGTAGTGTTTGGTGGTAGGAGGAGAGGGCTGTCTGTGTGCATGAGACAATTGCTGCATTGCACCAGTATGCCCATATTCACCAAGTGGACAGGAGAAATCACTGGAAGCTGACCCTTGGACATGCCTGGTAAGGTGCTTTCTTTGTGTAGTACAAGAGCTGTTTTCTCTTACGTTTTGGCAAGGTACCTGCAATTGTAGGCTGTCTAGTGCCCATGACTATTTTCTCCTTATTACCAAGGAAAGGTGAGTGCTTTTAACAAATTAAGACTTCCCAGTGTTTTTAGGGAGTTTTAGAGCAAGTGCTAGTCACAGGTATACATTTAGTGTGACTTGCTCTGATTCTGCACTACCTCTCATTCCCACCATCTCCCTATCTTATGGGGCACTACTCATGGCTTACAAATAATTTTCTTCTTAGTTTTTTTTCTTCAATTTTCTTCTTTTTAGCTGATATAACCGTTTGCCCGTAATATTTAGCTTTTGTCCCTGACTGGGAAGTCTCATTCTTCAGATGGAGAACTTTCTAAATATCATCTTTTAAGCCAGTATTCTGACGGAATAGTATCAACCACCATGGAGTCATAAAGGAAGTCCTACCCAATTGGCTTGTATTTGCATTCACTGTCAAGTCTACCTTTTTTATAGATTTCTGCATGGCCTGCACATTTGGTAAGATTCCCAGTCTCCCATGAATGAACCACAATGTTATATAGGTATATTCCAGCAGACTGATTTAATCCTCCAACTTTAAAAAGTCACTGGAGCTCCATGTTGTAGAAATGGTCACATTGTCTATTGAAATAAATCACCATGCATTGAAACAATATTCTTCACCAGAGGGGTTAAGTGCAATCTGCTAAAATGCCTTCATCAGGTTTAGGGGAGTCTACTTTCCTTGCCTTTCCTAGGTCTTCTGTCTTCTCATCAGTTCTAGGCATGGGATAGTTTTCAACTTTTGAAATGCTATTCAGTTTTCTTAAGTTATTCCCATGAAATCAGTACATTCTGTTACACTCGGAAGCCTACACAGAGTTTGCATGTTAGTGCAATGAGAAGCAGAGCTATTTGCATTTTCATGCTGCTCATCATGCTTGCACAAATACAAGCAAGGTTTTGTGCCCAGCAACAGTGCTGCTGCTACAAAATTGTGCAGCATGATCCCAGAAACATGAAACATTCAAATGCCTATGAGCAATCCTACTCAGTGAGATTGTGCAGACAGCCACAATGACTACCAGGGTTGAAAATAGTATATAACAGCAATCACAATATAGGAAAAATAAAGTATACTGATTGCAATGTACACAACAACAATTATTTGCAGAATGAAATAACGGGGGGGGGGGCAAGGACAAATACAATAAAATGTACACTAGGCAGGGAATGTGTGCTGATGAAAATGGGCATAGACATGAATGATGGGAACGAATAAACAGGAAGCGGGTATGGTAAATCTGGCAATGTCCCCAAGACATGATATGGCAAAGCATGTATACTTCAAAGACAAGTCAGTATCATAACATTAAGCACATGTGTAGATAGCATAGTACGTATTGCTATTTACACCTCCTGTGCGAGTATATTATACCACCGCACATGATTGTATGTATGTGATGGCCACACTGGGTTACTTGTCAATGGAGATGAATGGTTGTGATATAAACATCACTGACATGCTTACTAGAGAGGACATTTAACAAGGACAGTATATCAAATAGGGAGTATGTGCATAGTCAAAAGATCTGTAAAATGACTTGCTTGAATATGACTGAAATGTCAGCATGCCTCTCAACCTGTCATGCATACATAGCAACAAAATCCTGGACTAATGTAGACAGAAACATGCACAATCATGGACACTTTTAAAATATTACTACCGTTATGTGAGGTATTGACAGAATATATGACTGCATCTTATTATACATGTTCTACAGTAACAGATACGTACAACTCTAATAATTGACAGTATTCTATAAGGGGAAATCACCTCCTCTTCCATTACAATTACCACTTTTTGGAAGGGTTAAGAGGGACATTGTTAAACCTGGAATTGAAATCAGGGCCAGTCCTGGCCAGTTGAGAGATTTGCATTGCACATAAGCCACAAACTAAACCTGCAAGAATCAAACCTAGGCCATCAATGTTGTATTCATATTTACTGGATGCAAAACAGAAAGATGTATCACACAAGCATCTAGTAGAACACCTTGAAGGGAAGTTTGCATTCTCAGATCCTGATCCCAAATAATAGTTCTGTATGGCTGGTAAAATGTTTGGGAACTTACTGTGCCAAATGTGATTGAGTTGACTGAAGCATTCCTGGCTAACATAGGTATAGACACAAAACACAAGTTACTGGCGAATCCAGTACTAACTTCACAAACAAAATTCCTCTACTGTTCGGTACAATGAAGGCTGTCCTCTGTCAACAATAAAATGCTCGAACGAACTGAGCAAACTAAACGATAAAATTAAATTGCTTTATTGACCACATACAAACAGATTGAGTGCGCTTTCGTCTCCTATCGTGAGACTTCATCAGAATCACTTGTAATAACATTTTCCTGTTTATATACTCACTTAATTAAACAATCATTAGCTAATTATTTGCCATAACAATGAATTAAAACCAATTCTGGTTAACCCTTTGTATGTAAAATCTATTAAAATTGTTTAAAATAGAATCATATATAAATAAATTAATACTTCACATAAAAATATGTAGGTATAAAATATATAAATAAAATATGCTTCTAATATACACATATACTTTGAATTATTGATGACATTAAGTATTTAATATTTAATATTTACCTATTGTAGGTTCAAAAATACTTAAAATTAAGGAACAACTATTATAACTAATGTGTCTATTATACAAAAAACTTTTTAACAAAAATCTAGAAGGCAGATGAAGGCTTATACATATGATGTAAATAACATTGAAAAATACACATTGCATTGTAAAACCTCCATAGAAATTTTGTATGACATTAGCATATTTCCTATAATATTATTATTATAATATTAACTGTTGGATGGTGTAGGATGTTGTATATATTTGTTCAAAAATATATAATTGTTTTTGTCATAATAAAGCCAGTGTATCAATAATATAAAATAAAATTAATGTTCTAATTATTAAAAAACTATCCAATGGACTTATCAAAGACTTGTATAGAGGTTGTTTGGAAGTTCCTTCTACTTCTTTTTACGCTAAATTCATAGCAAAGTATAATATTGTATCTACTATAAACCAATGTTAAAATGTACATATGTCATTGCCCACCTATATGCCTTATTATATGGTCCTATTTTTGTTGTATATAATGTAAAGCACTATAGGTTTTTTATTTTCTTTTTATGTTTTCTTTTTTATTTTTTATATTTAATGACAGTAACTTCAAAGCAGGTTTAATGGCGATATGGTCATTCATTCCTGGATGTATGCAAGAATCTAATCTCATCAGCCAAATCATCTCACGATACTCCAGGAATGTTTCCCAATCACCTCCCCTTTCTTTAATTTTTACTTCCTCTAATACCCAAAATTTTATATTCATGTTTTTGCAAATGGTTGAATGTCTAAAAAGTGCATTATTCTCATTCCTTTTGTTGATGTCCCTAATATGCTCGTATATACGGGTTCTCAACTGCCTTTCAGTCTTACCTATGTAATATCCCCAGCATGATTGACAGTAGGCTAAATACACCACACCTCTTGTATAACAACTCGAATACCCGAAACTTCTAATCGTAAAGTTTATGCTGGGGATATTTATTTCCTTTTTACAAGCTATAAATGGGCATTGTGCACACTTCCCACATTTATGTGTGCCCACTTTCAACAATGCCCCATCCTTTGCCGTCCCCATCTTTTTCTCCAAGATACCCTTCAAATTCCTATTTCTCCTAAAGGTGTATTTCAGTTGCTGTTGGAATATACTTGTCCTTGTCGGCATTCTTTAGAACATATTCCAAACTCCATTAATGCACTTTTTTAACCAACCTATATCAGAGTAATAAGTTAAAATTAATTGAGGTATATCCTTTTCCACTGTTGTTTTTCTTTTCACTATATTACTGTCCGTATTCATATCTTCCTCATTATTCATAATAGTATATGTACTAATGCTATTATTTGTGATACTATTATGGTACTGTCCACTCACCAATAATGGACCATATTTACTATGACGTTTCTTAATTATTTCTTTTTTAATAGTTTGCACCATATTGTCAGGATATCCTCTTTCCTTAAACATCTCTTGTACGAACTCCACTTCTCTTACAAAATCAGTAAAGTTTGTTATCATCCTGGACACTCTAATCATTTGTCCTTTTACCACATTTCTTTTTAAGTGGTAGGGATGATCACTTTGGTAATGTAAGCAGGAATTCAAATAACATTCCTTTCTAAAGATATTTGATTTGTATATTTTCTTAATATAATCCTTATTTATCCTAACATCTAAATAATGTACTTCATCCCTATTACTCTCATATGTGAACTTCAAAAAGTTAGTACTATCATTCAAGTACTTCATGAATTGTTCAACTAATTCGTGTGAACCATCCCATATAATAATAATGTCGTCCAGAAAACGGAAATACCGTATAATATATTGCTGGAAACTAGACCCAAAAATATATTTTTTCTCCCAGAATAACATTAGGATATTTGCGTAAATGGGAGCACACGCTGAACCCATAGCAACTCCCATCAAGTTGATGGTAGATATCTCCCTGAAAATAAATAAAATTGTATTTCAAAACCAATTCCATATTTCCAAGCACTAATTTAAATTCCTCAGGGCTCAGCATGTTAAATTCAATAATCATTTTCTCAAACCATTCCATACCTTCCTTATGTGGAATTACTGAAAATAAATCTTTTACATCAATTGTTAAAGATAAATACCCTTCATGAAATGGTATTGTGTTAAATTTCTTCAAAAAATCCCAAGAGGCTATCAGAATATGTGCATATTTTAAATGAAACTTTTTTAACTTGGTATCAACATATATTGCCAGCGGTTGAGTTTTGGATCCCCTAGATGTCACTATTGGTCTCATTGGGGATCTATTATATCTTTATGTATTTTTGGGATACCAAATATTTCCGGTATAACTGGTTTAGGGACTCTAAGGAAGTTGTATAATTCCATATCAATAAGCCCTTGCAACAAGTTATCTTCCAGTATTAAGTCTATTCTTTTATATAAAATGTTCAGTTCATTCGTAGAGATGATACGATACCTACAATCCATATCTAAAATTTTGTGCATTCTCTCAGTGTAGTCCCAACAGTCCATGAGGACCACCCCACCCCCCTTGTCAGGTTTCATAACTCTTATTCTTTTGTTGTTACTAAATTGTTCTAAGATACTCCTTTCTTCTTCTGTAAGATTGTCTTTTACCTTGTGTCTTTTCTTGTATCCTTCTCTAATCATATTAAGGGTACACACTTCAAAGTTATGTATATCCTGTTGTAAAGGGGGGTTGTATGTGCTACTTCTACTCAGTAAATTATTCTCACCACTCGTATTATCTTGGTGTATAACTGCTAGATTCAGTTTTCTTGTAAATAGTTTGATATCTAACACTATCTCTTCTATTCTTGGTTTATTAACTGGCACAAATGTAAATCCCTTGGTAAAAAGTCCAAAGTGTTCATGGGTGATAGTCATGTCTGTGTAATTAAATATATTAAAATTATTGTAGGTATGTATTATATTGGTGTAATTGTCATGTAATGTTTCTTCGTCAAACACTTCTTGGTCTATTTCGTCCGTCAAGAATAGCCCATCCTCAGGTAAACTGATCTTGTCACTACCCAAGGAAAATATACATAGCTGGTTTTCATTCATTTTAACTGGGGTCGATGTCCGTAACTTACTGTTCATCTCCTGTCCCATCCTCTTCCCTTGTATCTTCCTACTTGATTCCCAGTTACTTCCGCATATGATTGCTGGCAATTCCGATTCCTGATTCTCTCGGACCTCCTTACCTCCTGTCTTTCTCCTAAAGGGTCCTCTGGTTCACAAAATTCTAAGTTTTCCATCTGATAATCTATATTGTTGTCATCCCTTTGTATCAATCTATTATGTGAACTAATGTCATTCTTCCTATATTCCATCTGATAGTACTGTTTTCCTATGTCATTGTACCGTCTTGAATTGTGAACTACATAGGCCTTCCCTTCTTTATAAACCCCTATATCCCGTTCTAATTTTGCCATTTTCCTTTTGTAATTTTTTCCAATAATCATATCAACATCCTGTAACGTTTTACAAAAGATATTCCTGTACTCAGCAACAGTAAATAATCATTCATAATTTATTTTCTCAAAATGTCAATGGGCAGGATTCACGAAGGCTTGCACGGAGTGTAAGAGACGTGCAACACTCCATGCAAGCCTCGCGATCCAGGAACAGCCCTAAACTCCGTGTAAGAGACCAGCTAAAATGTCTCTTACACGGACTGGGCGTGGACATGCTAAATACCTCACTTGCATCCAAAAGGTATGCAAATGAGGTATATTAGCAATCCACGAAGCAGAAACCAGTCCGTGTAGGAGACGTTTTAGCTGCAGAAATGTACTCAGTTGACAACTGAGTACATTTCTGCAAAATCCACAACGGAGCGATGTCAGCTCCAAAAAAAGGTTGCATATGATTCAGGCAGCATGCCAATGGCCAAATATGTGGCCATTGGCAAGATAATCTGATGGAAAAATATTACAAATATGATTTTTTTTTCGGCAATCGCCGATGTTTAAACCCAGCACAGCCCCGCGCAAACAGGCTGCGCTGTATAAAACCATAAAAAAGAAGGTTATAAACCCACAAATGTGGGTTTCATGCAATACATGGAATGACAATGCAGGGACCAGCAGACCAAAACCAACATGGCCACCGTGTAGTGGTTGCTAAGGGGGGAAGCTGAGTCTAAGACATGTAACTAAGCATTAGTAGGCAATCACATGTAAATGAGGGTTAGGATACTGAATCTCACAGTCACATACCAAATGAGCACAGTCTGAGTAGTGTAAGAGATACAAAAGGGGGAGGAATAGAGTAGGAGATAGGTGACATCACAGGGGGGAATGGCAGAAAGAAATGCAGTTCATTGGAGGCCAGTGTAACATGACAGATGACAGGCACAGATCATGGAAAGAGGTGTGCCACTAGATAAGTCATGGAAAGTCAAGAAATGGAAGGTGTACATTGTTACCTACACCAAAGTTTCTTGCTGGCCGTGCATGCGCTCGTGTGCGCGCAATGAAGCACGAGTAAGGCAGTGTGCGCGCGTGTAAGGCAGTGTGAGCATGTGGGAGCATGTTGGGAGATGTTTAACACTGTTTGCGTGGGCGTGCACGCGTGTAAGGCAGTCTGAGTATGTTGGAGGCTGTTGGCAGACATGTAACGGTGTTTGCGCGGGTGTACGCGCGTTTAAACCCGAATAAGTAGATTCTTAACCGTGTAACCACGTGTGCACGTGTGTAAGCCACTGTGAGCGTGTTTCAGATAGTATGCAAGTTGCTCCCCCCTGAGGAAACAGAAAGGAAAAAGGAAGCAACAGAATTAATAGGAAGCTAGCAGGGATAACTGCTGAAGCTAGCAGGTGAAAATAATTAGAAGCAGGCAATTACACAGGCAGAATAGTAGCCCAGCCCAGCATTTAAAACTCTGCAAACAGTAGTGCAGGATGTTTCCATTAAGAGACACTGCAAGACAGGAGTAAGCTAATAGAAGTGAATACTGAAAAAGCTGAACTCAGAGCAGAAATGTTAGGGGCTGCCATAGCTGTCATAATGAGACATAGGCGACTTGCTGAGGGTGGTGACAATGCAGATGCTGCCAGATAACCCACAGTGAGGAGACAGAGAAGAGTGTACAGGCCCAGGGTCACCTACCACGGGTTACATGAGCTGGAGATAGTAGAGCGCTATAGAGTGGACAGAGAGCTCCTGCAGCAGATTGTTGAGCTGTGCAGGCCACGCCTCACACACAGAACCAACAGAGGGGAACCCATCCCAGTGGAAACCAAGGTATGTGTTGGCCTAAGAATACTAGCAACAGGTACCTTCCAGAGACCAACCGGCGATATGGTGGGGATATCACAGGCATCAGCCTCCAGGGTACTACTTCAGTTCCTGCATGCCATGTCAGCACATGTCAGTGATCATGTATATTTCCCCAATGCCCGTGAGGTATTGGCCAGCAATATGCGTCTCTTCCAGCAAATAGTGGAATACCCTGAGGTACTGGGTGCTATAGACTGCACGCACATACGCATCAAAGCACCAGCAGGTGAGCGGGGTAGGGCCTACATTAACCACAAGGGCTTCCCCTCCATCAACTGCCAGGTCGTGTGTGATGCCCAGGGCATAATAATGAATGTGTGTGCTGGCTGCCCTGGGAGTTATCACGATTCCCACATCTGGCATTTGACGCAGCTGTACCAGACATTTGCCAATGGGGACATCCCACACGGACACCTAGTGGGGGATGCAGGTTATGCACTGGAGCCGTGGCTGATGACACCCATCAGAAATGCACACACACATGAACAGGAATGCCATAATGAGGCACACGCACAAACACGGTTCCGGTGTCTGGACACATCTGGTAGAGCCTTGCAGTACACACCAACTACATGTACCCAAATTGTCATGGTATGCGCTATGCTACATAATATGATCTTGTGAAAATGGCTGCAGCAGGACCAGCATAGGGCCGGGCCAAACAGCCCCCCACCATTGCCAAGGCCATCACAGGCAGAGCGTGACTCGGAGGAGGAACAACCTGAGCCTGCCCCAGTAGGCAGAAGGAGGCATGCCCAGTATGCACTGGCCTTGGCAAAGAGGCAACGCATAGCACATACACTGGCACAGTAGGAACCCTGGGAATGATACCCCTCTCTGACTCACTCATATAGTAACAGGGATGCCTAACATGACACAACCTGCTCTCAAACATGTACAGGGAGTGTAGTATGTGCATCCGACAGAGGCAGCCCTGCAGCACCACCTGAGGAATGATTGCCATGTGTCAAGCAATGTAACATCATCTAGTATATGCAAACATGAAGACCCTGCCTAACATCTCACCCTCACCAAGCATGATGCCACACTATGAAGACAAGAAGATCAAGTACAATAATCGGCTGAAGTAATGCAATCAGTCAAAGGGGAGCCAATGTGTCACAGGCTGGGAAGATATGCAGAGTTTGACATGATGCACCACCTGCTAGGGGTGGCATGCACCTAGCATGCCATGCCCCATGGATAATGGCAAAGGCTGTCAGTACCCACAACATGCCCTGAATAGGTAAGTTGCAAAACACACACCCAACCTCATAGGTTCTACAAGGGATAGGAACCTAGATGTAATACTACCCCATGACAGATGTACAAACAGCAAGATGTGTGCAGTGTAAACGCACACAGTAAGGAGAATGTAGATACCAGTCCTGTAATAGAGAACTGGGCAAGGCTCACAGCAGCACCCTAGCACTACCAGGTCACACCTCATACTGTGCTGTACAGCCGCAAAACATGGAACAAGCTACAAAAGGAGGGTGACTAGCAAGAAATGGCAAGGATAACCACACCCCCATGTTGGTACCACAACAAGAAGCAGCATGGAATAGCCATGGTCAAATACCAATGGCTAAAACTGCCTCACAGTAGATAGCCTGCTGCAGACCACTGTCCTAATACCAGGAACATCACCTGGCTTATGTCGGAATACATGAATATATCAAGCCCCCCAAACCACATTATATTGCTTGACTGAAAATACCCAGACATACACCAGTAGCATCGTACTAGCACCAACACAGTAGGGGAAAATTACCCAGATTCCATAAACCAAACTGCCCAGGAACAATGTACTACCCCCACAAGAAGGGTAAGCATACTGGATGTGATAATCAGCAACATGTGTACTGGATGGCAAGATGAGAAGTGTACCCCTCACTGGTAAGACAAGACCATAGAGTAAGCACACTGGAAATACACACCCAACCCCAGTCCCTGGCCAGAATACCACAGTGAAAAACATGTGTAAAGTATAGGTTGCAGCCCTCAAAACTGATGTTGAATCCACAAAAGGCCCTGTGCAAGTGCAGAACATGGGACACACCACAGAACATGTTATACAGGCATTCCATGAACACAGCCAGGAATGCTTGGAGTATGCAATCACAAATAACAACAACACACAATGCCATACACACAGACATCTGGCATGCTGGGCTCCAGCCATTACCAAACCATGCAGGAGAATGAGGAAGATACCACATGATAGAGCAAACATAAAAAGGGAAGTAATCACTGACCAGTAGTATGGCAACAAAATATGTCCACACATACAATCCACTAAGTCCAGCCACAACAAGTATAACCTATGAATCCAGAGGCAATGTGACGCCAGTACCAAGTACACAGACAACCACAACACCCCCAAATAAATACAAACATATGTGATAGATGCATCCATGTATCCAAAGCAGAGGTTGAGCTCCAACAAGCCAGTACTGTCAACACTAGTCAGGAGGAGAAGGTAACCACATACACCATGAACCCAGTCCCACATAGACCTACCACAACTGTAAACCAAACACATAAACACAGACAAATATAACCGGAGGCCTCAATTACAAACACACCACACCAACAGACGCCTCCAAAGTAGATCACAAGCAACCACAACCTTCAAACATAGCACATGCAACGAATAGTACGCAAAGCTGGTGTGCCAAACAGTCACAGGCCCGAAGGAGAAACAAATGCCTGATACAGTCGTAATAGGTGTCTGTATAGGCAGAAACACAGCTGTCCCATTCACCAGACTGAACAAGGGAAAGGGTAGAGTAAGCTGCTTGTAGGTAGCCACAAAATGCCACATAACACAAGTACGCAGGTCACCCCAAAGCAAGCAGGAATATGATGCACTCAATGTCCATGCTGGGGTGAATTACCTGAGATGTACCTCCCTGGTCAACAACAAATGAGACATGTATGGTCCCTCCCGAGTATGTACCCCAGGCGGGATGACACTGGCTGTGTGCAGCATCCAACCCTCACCAAGAATGATGCCACAGTACAAACACAGAATGCTCATGTTTAACAGCTGGCACAGTTACAGCTGTCAGTCCAAGAGGGTGTAATGTGTGTCCGCTTGAGATGTCAAGCATGACAAGCCATGCTGCTGTTACAGGGGTGGCTGTCAGCTGTTACCTGTGTGCGTCTGGATACTGGATAAGGCCTTTGCCGCCTCCATAGAGCCGTATAGTAGGCAAGGCCAAAAAGACTACCCACCACCCTAGAAAACATAAGTGGTAGGAAACATAAGGGTAATGCTGCCCAATGCCATATGTGTAAACTGCAATATGCATGCCCCTGAGGCACTTCCCATTATGGAGAACATTGATGCCTGTCCAGTGACAGAAGCCTGCTGCAGGTCTAGTGATACCACACCAGCACTACTAGGTTATACCACATACCATGTGTTATGGCCCCAACACCTGCACCAAGACATCAAAGGAGGGGGAGTATCCATATGCAGCACAGACACCCATATAGCCAGGTAACTGACAATGCACAAAGCAGCGGACACCACCCATGTGCACATAACTGTAGTCAAAACTGCTGTACAGTCTGTAGCATGCGGCAAACCACACTCTCACACACAAGAACCCCACCCAGACATCCGAAGACACTGGACAGTATAGATGTCCCACCAAATACCAGACAAGGTACACAAAGTACCACATAGGTGTCAAACCATTATGTATGCAAGGAGTCATCAGGGACCTAGGGACACAGGTCGACATTAATCTGTCATGTGACAGCCACAATGCCAATGTGGCTATAAAGACTGTTGATACTGGACACCGTATCATGAAAGGATTCACACCAACATCAACAGGGGTCACTGTGCTGCTGTACTGTCCCCTTATCAGACCCATAATCTAGTACAATGACTCATATGGGATGTACCATACGTGACACCTGCAGCGGTTTGGAATACCTCATAGTTACCCCACCAACAAGATAAAGGGTGCGAAATATATGTCATATGCTGCCTGGCTGTAGACACCCCAGCTGACTGCAGTCACACACTGCCTACACAGAGGCATTGTATGTCTGTTGTACCAGGCCATGTCCAACACAGGAGTAATGGACATGCTACACCACAGGAAATCAAAGCCATTGGAGCTGTGAGAGTCACAGATGTCAACCTCAACACATAATGAAATAAGATGTGCTGGAGGGACAGATACATAACCCATAGGCTCCCCACACCCAGAAACAGGATCCCAATCCATGGTAGGCAGAGCCCCTCACTGACACCCCTCAACAGGAATATTGCCAAGTGGATGGATGACCGTACATGTATACTGGGGTCCCCACTGTGTCACGACCAGACAGAGGCACAGTGAAGAACCTCATAAATGGCCATAATTGAACATAGCAAGGGGTGGCGAAAGACACACACACTCTAGCTAGGCTTACCAATGGCCTAGGGTGTCTAGCCTACTATGAACCCATGAACCTATGAAGATACAACACGTACAGGACACTAAGGATAATCACAAGGCTTACCCAACTGATGGTAGGAACCATGTTGGGCATCCACAGATATGCTCCGAATCACACAGATATTACAAACAACATACCAAACACACACACATATTGCTTATATACAACCTGTCAGGTGCAGTGCAAACACCCCCCCCCGAGTGCAAAATACCTATCCCAGCAGATGGTCCCCTGACATTGCAGATGCTGAGGTAACAGCCATCATCTGCAAAGAAGAACACACAGCAGCAAAGGTATGTGACGGTGTCCTGTGCTGAGGCCAACATGGACCCCAAGAGTAATGGAATGCAAAATCACACTACTGGCCAATGTCAGCCTTACCACAGGGTATGTACCCAAAGAGCAGTGTACAACAACAGTGGTCCATCACAACAAAGGGGTTGCCTGAATGGATACTCCAAATTAACACCCCAGGATCCTGACAAGCTTGTTCTGCACAGCTATGGAAAGGATCAGTATGCACCGCAGACAGAAGGCTAATATGGACCTACTGATACCGGACCCGACACACTGTGGCTGTTGTAACTGCAGAACCGGCCCCTAAACATGTCTGACCCATTTGAAGCAGTCATTAAGGTCAGTGATGAGGGCTATGTGGTCCACACAGCGTAGCTGGACCGTGCACATGCTTCTAGACCATACCATACGTGTTCAGTATGGATATGTTCACCAGCTTAAATATACACCCCTATGTCAGTAGAGGGGTTGCAAAGCAGACCAAGGACAGAACTGACATGGTCAGACATGCTGCATCCATGCCAGACTACAAAGCGGATATGAGTGGCATCCCACAAGGCCTGGTCTTGGCCCCCCCACCCCTGTTCTGTATACATGTCCCATAGGTATAGGCCAACATGGAAGGACTGTGACTGAGCATGTATGCAGAGGAGTACAAACAGCCCACCATATCCGACCCCCAGCTGACACAAGAAACCCACAAAAGGGCCACCCACAAACAAACAACTGTAGCCATAGCCAAGTCAGCAAGCTAATCGCAGAAATGTGTATAGACAACCACTGTGGATATACAGTAAGTGCCCACAAAATACCACACAGGTGTTAACCCATGAGGCACCTAACATGTAATGTGAGACCTGGGTACAAAAGGTGATAAATAACCTGCACTGGACAAACATGTGTCTGTAGTGTTCGCAGAAACATGTACCATATACCCACCCAAACATGAAGGCTGGCAGATGTAGATAAGGGGAAATAACTCTGGCTCTGCAGCCATCCTCCATCAGCATCACAACTGACTACAATAGCCCTTGTGGGATATACCGCAGACACCTCCAACAACTGTAAAGTCCACAACAGTACCCCACCAGGAGTAGCAAAGAGCCTGAACAGATGCCATGTGTTGCCTGAGTAAACAAACTGCAGCCCCACACACTGCCATCCTTCCCGGCTACAGGAAAGCTGTGCCTGATGTATGATGCCATGTCCAACCTGGAATGAATGAACATGTTGCACCTTGTACAATCTGAATGGCAGTGAGCTATGCACATGAGAGACCTGAACCCCAGCACTGACATTCATAGGACAAGCTGTACAGAATGATCCATAACACAGAAGGCACCCCCACACTGCAGTAAACTCCTGGTACAGGTCAGCCAGAGTGCCACATATCGACACCCCTCAAGAGGCATCCTGATGAGTGTATGGGAGATTGTAGGCTACCCTGGGTATCACTGTTATGTCAGAGGTAGACAGAGGCACAGTATACCAACCATGACATATGTAATGGCAAACTCCAGTTACAATGTGTGTTGAAGGACAAACACACCCTGTGACTACCATCAGCAATGGCCTACAGAACATCGCTAGTGTTTGCCAATGTCCACCCATGTTGTGGAATACACTAGCAATGTTGGACGAGCCTGGTGTAGGTAGTCCATATCTGAACATATTGCAACATGGTCATATGTGCACAACTGGCCCCTACACAGTCTGTCATGCTCACTATGAAGATGTCAAGCAGTGATAGGACTAAAGCCCAGGATACTGTCCACTACAGTGAAATACCGAACCAGTACACTATACGGTACTACAGTGTTAGGTCATTATGAAAGTATGTTGAGAACTGTCTGCAAAGCATCCCATGCAATTCCTGCAGGCACAGTATAATCCCTGTTGTGGCAGACACGAAGCAGTTGGCCAGTTAGTACACAACATGACACCCAGCACACAATCATAAACGCGTGATAATGATGAAGGTCACACACACCCAAATATGTGTTGGACTTCAGAGTACAACATATGGAAAGCTCACACTGGGCATGCTCGCACACTTTGATAAATGAAGCATAAGTCAGACAACATGCCATGGAAAGGCTGAACTGGGCATGCTCACACACTTAGGCCATATCTCTGTGTAGCAGTTGGCCACACATATCTGGTATTTGTATGTGTCAGTCCAGGAACCAACCACAACACAGCAATCAGCCCAGTGCACACAGTAAATGACCACAGAGACATAAGTGATATAGTGGATCACATCATATGCAAACATCTGCCACAGATACACAAGTTGGTCATAGGAACAGGGAATGCTATGGCAATAAAGACCTGCAAACAGTAGAACAGCACAACAAATATTGTGCATCTGACAATTGAACATATGGGTGTAGAGGTCAATACTAGGCTTCTTGCCCCAGGGAATGGCAGCTCAGCCAGAGTGTGCTTGGCATCTGCATCCCCAGGATAGTAGGCTACCGTGCCACTGTAAAGTAGGTCACAGAAGGCGACATGTGAGGCTAGTGAGCTGTGCCTCTGTCAAGCAGGGGCACCATGGAGGTCTCAGGGATTGAATGTGCTAAGCCACAGCCATGTTGTTGGTGTGTGCTGTGAGAGGGTTGCTGAGGATCTCTGACAGTAGGTGTCCGTCAATAACAGACTGAGGGGAGCCCTACCTGCATTCTCTGGACGATTCCACTGTCAACACTGTGTTGTAATGAGTATGTGTGAATGAAGTGCCATGCTGGAACCGTCCACAGATGTCCTCCCTCTGTGGGCTACAGCTCTGCAATGTAGTAGGTCACTCTGTCTGTTGAACAGCGCATATATGGCCGGTGTACAGCTGACAGGTGTCTTGTTGTGGAGCAGTCATGGGTATATGTGGGATAGCATGACCAATGCAAACTGTACACATGCTCATAGGATGCAAGTTTCAAAGATTATGCTGAGTGGCCAGTATAGTCCTCCGGCATGGGTCCTCTGAAGTCATCCACCCCAGTCTGCACAAGTGTAGAGTCTGCTTGTGCTAAACACAGTTTGTGTGCAGTGACAAGCTTGCCTGGGGGTGGAGATGAGATATGGATGTCCAGGGAAAGGTGGACATGGGCAGGTATCAACAATGGTGGTCTACCTCTGGTGTGGAACAGTGAGTACCCACGTTGCAGATGGACAGGTGCAATATGTATTAACCCATGTTGCTGTGGTGTGTGGTTCTGCCATAGCACATGGACCCACAAATTGTAGTGGCGGTAGGGTAAAGTGGAAGAGGCCTGAGTAGTTCTCACACACAATATGCCTGTACCTGATGTTAACAACTGGAATGGTGTATGTGAATACCTGCATATCCTGGCACTGTTCCCAGGGAAGCTAAGTGTGTGTCCTGGATGTGGGTGTGGTGTGCTGGACTGGTTGTGTTGTGTGTTACAGGTCCTGTGGTCCCAAAGCATGGTTTAGAACATAACCTGCCAGTGCGATGTGCATATCTGACCCTGATGTAGGTGGCTGCAAATGCATATATATGCTATCCCCCACTTGACAGGTAGTACGACATCTACAAACCTCTGTGGAAATGAAGATGTCAGCACCCTAGAAATACTACAGGTGCAGAACAAATGCCCAGTAATTCGGATAGTGCGCTCTGCTAATGTGCCGCTCAAGTGTCATAATAGCGTTAGGTAGTGGTTCGAATCCTGCAAATGCTGTGTGTGTGGCTGTGTGAGTGGGGTTTCTGTGGGTGAAAGGCTGTGAGAGGAAATGTCCCTTTGGCAACTGGGAGAACACACTACAGGATGCACACTCCCCTTTCTAAACACAGATGATGTCAGCACCCTATAAGTACAGCAGGAGAAGGGAAGCCTCCCAGTAAAGTAAATAGCGCGCTCTGCTAATGCATCCATCTCAAGTATCATAACATAGTTAGGTAGTGGTTTGAATCCTGCAAATGGCAAGTGTGTGTGTTTGGATGGGGGGGGGGTTATTGTGTGTGTGCAGATATGTATGAGGGAAATGTTCCTTTTGGCAACTGGGAGAACACACTACAGGATGCACACTCCCCTTTCTAAACACAGATGATGTCAGCACCCTATAAGTACAGCAGGAGAAGGGAAGCCTCCCAGTAATGCGAATAGCGCGCACTGCTCATGCATCCAGTAATGCGAATAGCGTGCATTGCTCATGCTTCCGTCTCAAGTGTCATAACATAGTTAGGTAGTGGTTTGAATCCTGCTAATGGCAAGTGTGTGTGTTTGGATGAGGGGGGTTATTGTGCGTGTGCGAATATGTCTGAGGGATGTGCCCCTTTTGGCAACTGGGAGAACACACTACAGGATGCACACTCCCCTTTCTAAACACAGATGATGTCAGCACCCTATAAGTACAGCAGGAGAAGGAAAGCCTCCCAGTAATGCGAATAGCGTGCTCTGCTAATGCGTTTCCCGTGATCGTAATGTAGTTAGATAGGAGTTTGAAACCTGTAAATGACATGTGTGTGTGTTTGCATGTGGGGAGTTTGTGTGTGTGCATTTCCGTATGAAAAACATGCTAGTTTTGGCAATCAGGTGATCACACTACCTGATGTACATTACCCTTTCAAATTACTGATGTTGTCAGCACCCTATAAGTATAGCCAGAGATGAGGAACTATCTAGTAAACCGAACAGTGCGCTTTGCTAATGCGTCCCTCTCACGTGTCATGACCTAGGTAGGTAGGGGAATGAATCCTGCAAATGGCAAGTGTGCATGTGTGTGGGGGTAGTAGGGTGTGTGTAAATGCAAGTGTGAGGGAACAGATCCTTTTGGCAAATACTACAATACACCAGATGCTGCATACTCCCCAGTAAACACAGGGATGTCACCACACTATCAGCACAGCCAAACAGGGCTAGTTGGCTAGTAATGCCAATAGTGTGCTCTGCTACTGTGTCTATTACCATTGTCAGAGTACAGATAGGCATGTTTTGGTAACCCACAACTGTCACGTGTGGTTGTGTCACACAGTATGACCTTGTGCGGGTGTCTGTACATAACAATGCATGCCATTGCCTAACCCAGCAATGGCATTGCACACATGATGTATGTGTGTGACACATACACATAAATACCTGTGACCTGCAGTAGTTACCATGTCTGACACATGCTTCATGTGGATAAATGGTATTAGCAATGTATACCAATATGACTGTGTCTTACTGTGCAGTGTCCGCACGTGGTATATCCCTATACAGTGTGGGTGACTATGGTGAAAGACTTACAGCAGGGGATACACATCTGGTCTGGGCCATATAGTTTACATGTAGTCAATGTACAGGTGCTGCATGTTCCCACCAGTTGTGGTAGTGGTAACATGTCATTCCACTGCAATTGGGTGACCACATGCTGTGAACTCTTCAACTAGAGTGTTGTAGCTACAGTAATGCTCACACACAATGTTCAGCTGGATGCAGTACGGCCTTATAAACACAGTTCATGAGACTGTCATATTGCCGGTGTTGTTATGGAGGATAGGTGGTCTTCCTGTGTATGTGAGGGTTGTGTGTGCCAGGCTATGAACCAGATGGCAGTCCGACACACTGTCAGCTGCACATGAGTAGGCCATGATGGTTTGTGCTGTGCCAACAACCTGGAGGTGTGTGTATCTGTGTTACCTTGGGATACCACCCCCCTATCCATGTGTGTTACATGTGTAGGGGACGACAGGCATGGTATGGGGCATAACCTGTCAGTGATGGGTAACACCTGTGAGCCATGAATCATGCATCCGGTACTGCACAGACATTGCAGTTCACCATGCTGAGGGCAGTGTCTGGTGCATGCATCCTCCGGTGTACACTGCTGTTGTTGTGTAGCAGCACTGTTAGTGTCCTAACCTGTGTGATACCCACAGAGGTCACTATGTAAACCATGTCCTGCAGCATAAGGCAGTATGTGTGTACCAAGGAGCCTTGCCATTATACATCGGGCCATGGGTGTCACGTGCAAGATGACCCGTGCACATCATTGTGGCTTCCCTAGCATGTAAGCACACGTTGACAGCCAGTGGATACCCTATGAATGACAGTGAAGACTGAGCATAATGTAGACATACAACAACCTTCCCACATATAGTGGTAGAATACCTGGTGAGGGTATGTTGGCAACCAACATCAGGCTCATACTGGCCTGTGCCACATGCTGAGAGATCCATTCTATGTTCCCTATCATGTAGTCCAGGGAGGTATGTCCCAGGCAGCCACACTGGCATGGTCAATGAGTGAGTCATATTTGTCCATGCCTCTGTCTGACCTGTATGCATGTATGCTGTGGTGGACCATAGTGCCCATGAGTCATTTCACTGTGACCTTCACCAGATACAGCCTGTTGATCGGGACCCCAGTGCAGCACACATGACAGGTACCTGACACGTCTGTAGCAGGTGTGTTGTGTAGCCCTACAGGCTGTGGGTATGTGGCACAGGGGATGTGCTTGCCATGTGTGGCATGTGCTCTGTTCTGACAGAACATATGCCTGTGTGCCAGCTGCGGAGGTGTGTGATGCCCAGGCAGGCTGCTAGTCTGAGTCCCCACGTATGCCCCAGTGTGTTCAGCATGCTGTCAGTGTGTGTCAATGTCTGACTGGTATTGTCATCACTGTAATATATTGTATTGATTTATTTATTTATCCTACATTTGTTGACTGGGATAGCCCAACTGGATGCATGTCCATTTCCAGGGGAGGCCTGTGGAGACAAGCTACGAGGGTAGCAGATACAGCATTACAGAATACTAGCATTACATAGTACAAACAGATTATTTACAGAGATTACATAAGTAAGCAAGTCAAACATGTTCCACAGGTTAATGTTAGACCTGAGCACAAGCCAGGATTAAATTGAAATTACACAGTAAAGTGGTTCACAGAAGTTACACATTCGAGTTAGCCAGGCTTGATACATTGACATAGCCAGTTACGTGACAAATGTTGTTTGAGTCTACTGTTAAATGACCTAAGGTGGACATTAGGGTAATATCAGCTGGAAGTGAGTTCCAGGATCTACTTACAGGGTTTGCAAAGAGAGAATCACCAGCTGTGTTATTAAACTTGCTAGTTTGAAGTAGTACATTGTTAGAGGATCGAAGCGGTCTAGGATTGTTATAGGGGGTGATAATAATTTAAGTGCAGGAATATTGTCTGGATTATAGAGGATTTTATAGGCCATAATCAGATGGTTATACTGTATTAGGCTGGGTATTGCAAGCCAACCAAGCTGATTTAGATTGATGCAATGATGTGTCCTAAAAGGCGGGCCAGTGGCAAACCTGGCAATGTGGTTGTAGCAAATCGAGTGCTTGTTAAGGACAGTCTTGTTCATATGTGAGAGTAGAGGGGATGCATACAGAAGGGCTGAAACAAGGTGTGAGCAAGCTATGGCACCTTTAGCTGGAGGGGCTAGGAAGGCTTTAATTCTGTAAAGTGACCCTAGCTTTCTATTGATGGCTTTGCTAATCTGGTTAACATGTATGTCACATATGAGATTATTGTCTATGATGACACCTAATAGTTTCGGAGATGGGTCAGGGGAGATTATTGTGCCATCAGTTGATGTTATGGTAACGGTGAAAGTGGTAGACCTACGTGTTGGTGGAATAACAGCAGTTTAGTTTGATTGGGATTTAGGATCAGACGATGTTCAGAAAGCCAGTTTGCTATTGTATTAAAGGTGGTCTGGGTAGCTGACCATAACTCTACTGGAGATGTGGCTGAGCAGATCAGAGTAGAGTATACAGCATATTGGATACAGCTGACTTTTGGGATGACAGTATAACGGTCGTTAATGACAATGGAGGACAGCAAGGGCCCTAGGATAGAGCCTTGTGGTATTCTGAGGGTGTTAGGTAGAAGGTTAGAGGGATTGTTCTGCCAGAGGCCGGCCTGCTGTCGACCATGCAGGTAGGATTGACACCATTGGAAGGCTCCAGTATCTAGACAGTCTGTGCAGGGTGTGGAGTACAAGTTGGTGATCAACCATATCGTATGCCTTTGAGTTATCCAAAAAGAGGGCTGTGGATATATAATTAATGTTGCAAGTATGGCTTATGGTGTTAGTGTAGGCTAGGAGGCCTGATGTAGTGCTGTGATGAGGACGTAAGCCATGCTGAGTGTCTGCCATAATGCGAGTTTGGATTAGGTGGTGCATGACTTGTCTATGACAAACGTTTCCATAATCTCTGCAAGTGGAGAGAGTATAGCTATTGGCCTATAATTGGAGACTTCAGTAGAGCTGCCTCCTGTGTGAAGTGGGATTACATATGACATTTTCCAGATGGTGGGAAAGTTAGATTCTAACATGGTTCCTTTGATTACCTTTGAGACGGGGTAAGCAATAGCATCATCTGGTTTTGATAGGTACTCGGCAGGGAGTTGATCAGCAGACAGTGTAGTGGGTTTCACTATTACAATCAAGGTATGGAGAAGTGAAGTGGTGACTGGTTGGCAGCTGGATGCAAGTAGTTTTCTAGGGGTGCTGCTTTCAGGACCAGGGGAGCTAGGAGGTAGATGGCTAGCTAGGGCCTGCAATGTCTCAGTAAAGGACTGGTCAAAGCTATCAGGAACATCTTCAGGGGTATTATCAATAGTAGCAGCAGGGATTGGGGTTGACGTTTGTCCTGGACGTAGTATATATGACATGCCACCTGACAGGGTATGGCATTACTGGGTTCAGAGAGACCAGTCCCCAGATTGGCTGTGTGGTGGCATCCCACACATGTGTTGTACGTTCCTGGCCAAGGGTGATGGCTGACTGCATACATGTGGCAGCTGTGACAATGACACATGACTCACATAAACCACGTCTGGACCATAGAGGCGATTCACAGGTTACCTTTGCACATGCCACCCTAGTAGTGTGATTGCCATGGTGAGTACCAACACATAGGGCCAATGGGGAACAACATACTGAAGGTGTGTATGTGTCAGTGGACTGCCACTGTTTCATAGCACTGACATATATGACTGCACACATGGGTAAATGCCAGGTAAGACGTGTGCAATGTGTCACAGGCAATGTACATGCGTACAGGACAGACAGTGACGTTCTGTCATGTGTAAGGTTGACATACATATGGTACGCTATGCAGATGTCACTAGCCATCTACAGAAGCACTGTAACTCTGCATTGCAGGTGTAAGCAGTGTTCCAGGGGACCCCAAGCGAACATGCATGCAAACAAAGCTACAGTACACAGGGCTGGAAGTACTGCATTATACAACAAAGAAGGGGTAACAATAACAGTAAGTAACAATGCAAATATGTAGGCACTATCAACATGTACCCAGGAATACGCAGCACAGATGCCCATGGTAGAACCGATATTATGTCATATATATTTGTGATCTGGACTACATTGGTACTGCACACATATCTAGATGCGCGAACATCCATGTGGCATAGTCGTTGTGGGCATCTTGACACCATTACTGTACATGCCCACCATTGCATATCACTACTTGCGTTAGCTTTCCCCCTGTGCTGCCCATGTATGCGGCTATCTGTTGACAACCTTACCACCGGCATGCAATTATGTGCAGCTGTTATACTTTGGTATGTACTATGGGTGCAGATAACAATTCAGGACATTCATACAGTTACTACAGCAGGCATGCTGGGATACACACACAGTCATAGCAGCACACTGTACTGTTACCAATATGATACTACTAATACACGTCTATGTAGTCACCCTGTGCATCAGCAACGTGTTTACCTGTTCCCGCAATGATGTTGGAGATTGCAGGTGGTGGCACAGTGTCATCATATGCACAGGGTGTGGATTAGGTATGCCTGAGTCAGCCACTGATACCACCAATTGACATGTGTGTGTATGTGTGTTGGTGAGGGGCAGCAGTACAGGGTGGGGCAGTGTTGGTGCAGTGTGTGCATGTATGTGGTTGCCCTAAGTGTTAACATTTCGCATGTGTGTATGCACGCACACAGTTCCACCTCATGGCTGCCATATACAGGGGTTTGTGGACAGCCACTGACTGCACCTGGCAGGCCATACAGATCAGTGTCTGTGTGCACGGACACAGTACCTGTGCCTGGCAGGGGTGCTACGGACCGTATCCAGTACAAAGCCGGACTGGGTACTGTCATCAGAAGCGGGGGGGTGTTGACTGGACACATGTCCCTGTTGGGACTGTCCAGAGCCACGTGCACGTGGTCTCCTGGGGCGTTCTGATGACAGCACAGACCCAGCATTGCTGGGGCTGCTGCTGGCACTATGGGGGCGTGCGCGAGCCTGTTGTCGTCCGCGCCGACTGCCAGCTGCTGCCGCTGCCGGCATACGGCCACGTCAACGCCGCAGATGCCCACCATTGCCCTGGCTCATGGACATCTGGTTGTGGAACTGCTGTAATATGTCCCCACAACGTCTGTCTATGACATCGGTGAAGTTACGGATAGCATCCGCAATGTCACGCATACTGTCTGTCATGGCTGTGCGACATGCTCTGAGCTCCCTCAGACCCTGTCTGGTGTACCTTTCCATATGTGACTGAGCCTGTATGACAGTCCAAAACATAGCTGAGGTTGACAGACCTCTTTGGGCACGTCGGCCAGAGGCAGTACGCCCACGGATGCTCCCACGAGAACCCATGGGCAACTGTCTGTGTGGTTCCATCGGAGGACCCTGCCCATGGCTGCTGTGTGGGGACACATGTGCCACAGGTACCACATTACCCTGGTCTATGCCCGCTGTATCCTGTCCATCACCTAGGGACAATGGTGACAAAGGATGTACAGGCAGGATGACTGTGCGCAATGATGGGGTTGACAGCTGTGTACTGTCAATTGGCTGACCAATGGCAGACCCTGACACACCTTCCTGTACCATTACAGATATATCATCATTACCAGTAGCCGTGGCACAGGATTCAGGTTCCCTGCTGCAGGTCACCAGAGCAGCCACAGAACCTGTGGGATGAAGACAGGAAACACAGTTTACAGTCTCCAGACATTGTTACCAGTGATGCACTTATACACACATGCACACATGCACACATGGACACATGCACACAGGCACACATGCACACAGGCACACATGCACACATGCACACGTGGACACATGCACACATGCACACGTGGACACATGCACACATGGACACATGCACACATGCACACATGTTCACATGCACACATGCACACATGCACACATGCACACATGGTCATGTGTACACATGCACTCATGCACACATGCACACATGCACACGTGGACACAGGCACACATGCACATATGCACACATGCACACGTGGACACAGGCACACATACACATATGCACACATGCACACATGCACACGTGGACACAGGCACACATGCACACATGCACACGTGGACACATGCACACATGCACACATGCACACGTGGACACATGCACACATGGACACATGCACACATGCACATGTGTTCACATGCACACATGCACAGATGGTCACGTGTACACATGCACTCATGCACACATGCACACATGCACATGTGGACACAGGCACACATGCACATCCTGCAGTATACACACAGAGCACTACTGAGTTACACTACTGTTACTAGCATTATCAGGACTATTATAGGTTATGTTACACACACTCACCAGCATGGATGGCCTGTCTCGCTGTAACCCCGGAGGGACCTGCAGAAATGATGAGATTAATGTCAGTGGGCATATCTGTGCCATTGATATTGCATATGATACAGTGTACAGAACAGTCAGGTGTACATATGGCATATTACCTGCACGCTCCATGTCGTGCTGCTTTGTGGAACCAGCCTCCATCATAATGCAGGTGTACTGCTGTTGGTGTTCTGGGGCTGGAACCACAACACTTAGGAGTAGCCCCTCCAGTCTGGTGAGGGGGGGATGTGTGGCCACCCCACCTCCTGTGGCAACCTGTTGCCTGTGGATATCTGATGCATGCTGCCGGACACTTCGGATTAAATCACTGCAGTGATGTCGTACTTGCTCATATGTCCTGTTATGCATGCCAATATCATTTATCCTATGGACAAGGTCTTGCCACAGTGCGGCCCTCTCCTGCTGATTCTGACTGGTGCGGGAAAACAGGAAGTCATACTCCCGCACCATGCTCTGGTGGATCTCCTCATCTTCCGCCACAGAGTATGCGGGGTTATGCTGTCGCGCCATCTCCCTGGAAGAGAACACAGACAGGATATCAGCAGACCATGTCAGCAATATATGGCACACATACTATACATGATACTCATGTGTAGTGATATAGTACTACTCCCGTATGTTGCATATGTGTGTGTGTTGTGGTGGATACACAGGTACATGGCCAGATATCAGTGCTCAGCCAACACTTGTGCAACAATACCTGCCACATTCCACACAATGTAGTAGCATGCCCCATCGGTCAGCACACACTGACAGGTGCAATGCACAACCTCACTCTGGGGGTTCATCCCAAGGTACTGTATGTGGGACACCGTCCACTACTGTGATGTGGACAGATGTTACTCGGCCTGGATATACATATCCCACCACCACCACCAGCACAGTAGACTACTTTGATATGTATGTGATTAGACAGTTATTCACTTGCTGGGACTGAGATGGTATCCATGCAGCACACTGGGCCAGTGGAAGCCACAAGCCACACTGCTGACCCCTTTGCAAATGCTTACCACGGACATGCCGTGGATTGCATGACACTTGCACACACATGTCTAACCCAGACCCTATGCACAAAGGTTAGGCATCCTGTCCGGTGGACCCCAGACAGAGGCAGATTGTATAACAATAGCAGGAGGCTACTGCAGGACAGAGCACATTCACATTAAGGGTAGGCATCTGTGGTCAGCACTGGTACTACGCTACAGTCCGTCATAACAACAGCCATGGCCTACTCTGGGAGGGAAATGGACACAAACACTATGGATGACCACAAGGCCTTCTTCAGTTATGTTACACATATGGACCACATGCCTCAGATATGCTCTGTGTTAATCCACACCTACTTAACATTCACCAAACACACGCATATTGGCAACAATCCTGCAGACATGTTCGGTGCACATATCACCCCTCCTTCTCCCCCACCTTTGAAATATTTTTCCCAGCTGGATGTAACCTCCCTATCATCGCACATGTCCAGGTGAGGGCCGCCCTCAGCAGAGGAGAACACACAGCATCACTGTGACCTCGTGGTCCCCCTGGATGTGTGCTACCGGCACTCTGAGAGGACATACCACCGCATGTAACACTGATAGTTTATCTTGGCTGTGCTACAGGATATGTACCTGGACAGTGGCATACAGCAACAGTGGTCCCACAACACTAAGGGGCACCTCGACTGACCCTGGGAATTACCACATCATATGCATAATGGGCCTGGTCTGCTACGCTATGGAATTATGCAGTATGGGATGCATATGCAGTGACATCAGGTACCTGCAGACACTTGTTCCCAGCCAGTGTGCCTTTGGGATGGGCTGATCCTGACTTTGGGCCTGGCTGACATTTCAAAGCAGTCACTACAGCCATTGCTAGGCCAATGCACAGACACATGCTGCCAGGATCCTGGCCTATGACTGCTTGACATGTGATGTATGGTCATCCCCTTTTGGTGGAACTACGTACACACAACATATCACATGGACATACCTATGGATACAGACCTATGACACATTTGGAGGGTTCACAGTATGCACACTATTAACCTGCTACTTTGCATTACCTCTGTTTGTCGCAGCTGGTTGCGTTACCACAGCTTCTGCTTGCTGCTGCTACTGTCAGTGCTGACAGCTTCAGGTTACAGAGTCACAGTGTCTGTTTTTTTTTTTTTTTTTTTGCTCTCTCTCTCTCTCTCTCTCTCTCTCTCTCTCCCTCTGTCTGCTTACAGACAATGCAATGAATGTATTGTATGTGGGGAGTGTTAGCACTGGATGCTTTGTAGGTATCTGCATAGGTCCATGTGATGGCCTCTGCACCAATTGTAAGGCAGCATTTGCTAATTGCATACAGCCAGTTGTGTACTGATTGCAGTTCTCACTGTGATTTCAGGTCAGTGCTATAAAAGGGTATGTGGGATAGGCGTTGCCCTTTCAGATTGTGAGGGCGGGGACCATGCTGGTATGCTGTGGACAGTGTTCTGTGACTGTAAAGGTTAGTATCTCTCTCATGCTTCAGGCTGTGTTGTATATTCCAGATTTGCCAAGCCTTTGTCATGTTACCTGTAGCAAGTGTGTATGCACATTGACTCCTACAACTATATATAGATATATATATATATATATATATATATATATATATATATATATATATATATATGTACATATGCATACATATATCTATGTACTTTAACTGACCTTCTTATCTACAGGCTGCCAACTAGCATGGCTGTTTCTTTTCACACACTACTATTATGGAAATCCAGTAGTTTTGACATTTATTTTAAATGACATGCTTTGTGTACTACACATCCTATATTCCCTTTACATTCATCCCTACTTTTACATGTTATATTTATTTTAGCACAATGTTTTTGTATAAGAGTCATGGCTTAGTGGTAGGTTGTACAGACTAGTGTTTCCTGGGTTCGGGACTGACAGTGGGAGTTTATTTTTCTTTTGAACTGAATACAGGACCTGTCAATCACAGTGACTAAGGCACTTTTAAGCAGTTGTAACTGGGCTAGCACTGGTTTGTGCGGAGCTCACGCATGCGCACTGGCGGTTAGCTCTGCCCACACCCAGTTACAACTGCTTAACAGTGCTTACTCTGGCACACACCCGCGCTATTTTCTTTGAAAGAAAAGAAAATGGGGAGACAGGAAAGTGGTGAAAAAGGGGTCACAAAGAGGGTAAGACAGTAGGGAAACAAGCTTGGGATGTGCAGGAGGGATGTAGGTAAGGCCCATAGCTGCCCATTTCTTCATCAGCAACAGCTGTGCATATGTATGTAATTTGGTGTGACATTTGAAACCTTCCACCCCTGAGAGAGGTGTCAGGACAACAATAATACTTGTTGTACAGCCAATTGTAATTGATAGGTTCCATGTCCAGCAGACATGTGTGCGGAATGGGCAGCTATGTATGGGGCATAATTTTTTTGTGGGTACAGAGTGCCCTTTTTTTTTTCAGGTGAGAGTGGTATGTCAGGTGAAGGAAGTCGGTGCAGCTGGGGAGGTAGGTTGGGTAGTTAAACAGACAAGACAAACAAGACACATACAGGGGCGGTGTATGACACGTGTGGGGGGGTTACACAATTGACGGGGATGGAGGTTTGGATATCCAGAGCCCATGAGCCCACAGATGGCAACAGTGGAACTGATATCCCCACCCATAGGCAGTTGCCACTGTTCCTTCACTGCCCAGGACGGGGCTGTGCTGGGGGCTGTGTAGGCAGGGCAACAGGCATGCCCGTTAGTTGTGCCACCCGTGCCTCGAGCTGGCGTAGGGGCTCAAGGACAGAGTCCCGAATCTCCCTACGCACCACAGTCCGGATGCTACGGAGGGTGAGTGGTGGATCTCCTCCGGCCACACTTGCAGAGGGGGGGCGAGCCCCATCCCCTGCAGCGCTTCCACCCGCAGGTGGCACAGGGCCACCGGAGGAGGGTACGGACTCAGCACTAGTGCCAGGTGCACTCGCCAGCTGAGGTGGGAGTGGTGGGTCCGCTGGAACCCGCCTTCCCTGTCGTCCTATGTTTTGCATTATGTCATGACAGTTTGGGTTAGTGACATATAATACCATTCACAATTAGTTGTAACAGCATGCATTAGTATTCCCATTAACCAAACACCCAGATATTCACACCATTGAACAGCGTGCATAACACATGCATAATTTTAACAGAAATACACAGTCCAACAACATGCAGGGTTAATTGATGGCAACGGGCCATCAGGTGTGGATGTATGAACAGGGCAGATGCATCAACGGACATGCAAATATATATGACCCAACAGGACAAACGTCCAGGGGTGTTAATTGTGATTGCACATACCATTTTCACGTGGAATGGGTTATATGTGGTTATAGGGTGGGGTAAAGAAAGTAATATTAACACCTTCGAATAACAATACATATGCTGTACATTTCTAATAGCTACAGTTATATACACACTACTGTTCTAACTACAGTTTCCTATATGATAACTATTTCACCTTGCTGATAGGACTGTTACTGCAACATCAATATACATTTTAGTGTTCTTCATACACATTCATATCTAGCTTTGTTCAGCTACATCATCTTGCTACTTTTGCTTTATATAGCTGTAGACAAGTGTGGATGTTTGGTATATCAGACAATCATCCTATCTGCATATTTCAGACTGAGAGCAACATATCCAGATTTTGGGATACACATTCCACATGCAGCAACACTTTGAACATATTTCGCTGTTTGGTTTTGAATCTCACATGCATTTCATTCTGTCTTGACTGCAGTATACTTTATTCAGGGGTTATTACTACTGTATTGCTGGATTCATGACACTTTCTCAAACTCTCTCACTTGCTTTCATTTTACTATTCAGGATGGTACTTCTAGGCTTTATTGACATGTTTTAACAGTAGTTATTACAATCCTTTCCAGCAGTCTCACTTCTGTCATGTTTCAGTATTTCCACAGGGATATATTTCACACATGTTATTTCATCATCTTCTGCAGCTATACTTTTCAGCCTGCTGCAGGGTGTGTACTATTTTCTTACAGGCAGGGCATTTTTATTTCAGAATATATGTCGGACAGTTTCATGTTTAGGTTACACTTACAGGCTGAAAACTCTTGTAATCAAGCAATACTTGCATACACTTTCACACTGTTACTTGCAGATTTTATTCCTTACTGACTACACTGCACTCTTTTGCTGACTGTCATACTTTTATATTTCTTTACAGTTACTGGTAGTGGATTACTGACCTGCCTGGTGGCGCAACCGCAACAGCCTATTGCCATAGGCTCTGTGGTTTGCAGAACGGACACCTGCAGCTGTAATATAAATGAAGTAATATTGGAATACACATCTCCATAATATCAGCTAGTTTAATTTTTACATACATAATTAAATGTTACTTACTCAGTAGTGGGGCGTTGGGTGTTTGCCAGGCCTCCTGGATCCAAAGGTTCAGTTGGTCCTGCTTGCATCTCTTCAGGTCCGCATGGTGGTGACGGACCTGCTCACCAGTCCTTGGAATCCCTGTGGCACTGGTGAGATCATGAGCCAACCGGTCCCATGCCTCAGCCCTGTATGCTCCCCAGAGGACCTGGCCCTGCATGAGTTGGGCCTCATGATTGTGGACTAGGAGCCAGGCCATGTACCTGGACTCCTCAACACCCCACCTCTGTGCTCGAAAGTGACTACCCTCTCCTACTCCTGACATTCTGCCTGCAGGTCTGTTCTACAATCGTTTATGCTGTGTATTCCTGCCTATGGGGCTTATATAGTCCATTTTTCCCACACATATCTGTGATTGGCCATTTTGGAATTGTATCAACTTCAGTAAATCTGCATTGTCATGCTGTAGTTTGTATTCATTCCTATATATTAGCTATTATTGCATTTCTAGGTACTGCTGTCATGGCTTAGTGGTTCTGTACCTTGACTATGGTGTATAGTATCCTGGGTTCGAACCTGGCCACTGCTTTTTATTTTTCATGACAGTCTAGACATGCTGAGGGGTGTGTCTGTGTAAAGGCAGTTTTGATACGGCTTGCTCAACGTTGCCCATCGGTTAGCTTGTTTGCAAGGTGCGCAGCTCCGCGCAAACGGGGTACACTGCTTTAAGCCTCATTTGGCTATCGGCACGCATATTATGCTCAGCTCAGTTAGGGGCACATAGATATAGCGTGTTAAACCACTGCTCAGCTACGGGCACTCATTTTGCACCAGTTAAACCACTGCTCATCTATGGGCAGATGCACTCACCCTGTTAAACTGTAGCTCATCTATGGGCACATCTGGCATGTTTTATTCTTTTGTTACCTCACATTTCTTCAATATAAATGGGCTATTTCATTACATTTTACATAAGTTGTGGTTTTATGTCTACATATTTGTCAGGGACTTGTTTCCTGCTTATTTTGCAAAAAAAAAAATTGGTGTTGTGGGGGCTCGAACCATGAATGCCTGCTCTGCAGCCAGCATCTCTACCGCTACGCTATTGCTTCCTGGTTTATTTTGCATATTTAGTTTTTATATGTTTCCCACTGACTGCTAACTGTAGCTGCGCTACGGGCACGCCCGCGCAAACGAGCGCACTCACGGTTAAACATCTTTACAATTTAAAAAAAAATTATAACATGTTCATTTATATTTATTTTCTGTTCATAGTCTGTGGGGGCATGTGTTGTGTTCTGTTTATTCACATTTCTGTGGACTCTGTCGTGGGTGTTTCCTTTGGGTACTTTTCCTCTTCTGGGGGCATGTCCGCTTACAGGGCTCGGCCTACGGACACGCCCCCTACTGTCTTCCACAAACCGTGTTGGCCTTCAGTGTGATTCAGCATGCTCTCATTAATATGCAGAGCATGCTGACATCACTCCGTTTAACTGCAGCCTCCGTGTATGAGTTATAACTCTTACACGGAGGCTTCGTGAATCCTGCCCAATGTCTTTCTTACATAAATACATGTGTTTTACATTATTATCAATCATAGCCTTCAAGATCGCTAACCCACATTCATTTAATATATTAGTAATAGTTTTGAAAAATTCCATATCATTCACAGTATTGTTAGGAAATTTGTTCAGTCTTAGGCCCTTAGGCACTATTCTTTGTTCAATACATTTAGTCAGATAAAAATTGTCCAAGCTTAAATTTTTGTACCTGGTAAGCTGGTTTTGAAACAGTCTACATTTGTCCTTAAAGCCGGTATTAGTAGGTACCCTCCTTTTGGTTTCTTCCTTCTCCACCGAAAAAGTTTTGTCAAGCCATTCTTCAAAATTAATATCATGATAAGTCTCCAATCCCCTAATGTGGTGTGAATGGTGATCAGAATGTGAATTAACCATTCTAACCGGTCCTGGAATACCTCCGTTGGCCCCAGGGCCATGCGGTCGTTCACCCTCGCTCATGTTGTGATTTCCCCCTTCCTTTTGCTTCGTGAATGTCACTGCCTTTTCAGCGTTGCCTTGACTACGCTGTGCACATGGAATAGTGGCGTTTGAATCAGATGTTTGTGTTGGATTCAAGACATCAGATAAATTTAAATTGTTTTGCGAATGGCTTTGAATAATTTTGATCAGTTCGCTCAATAGTGACTGGTCATTCATCCTGGGGACTCCTCGTATCCAAACAGCAGCAACTAATAACCACATAAAACACAAGTTACTGGCGAATCCAGTACTAACTTCACAAACAAAATTCCTCTACTGTTCGGTACAATGAAGGCTGTCCTTCGTCAACAATAAAATGCTAGAATGAACTGAGCAAACTAAACGATAAAATTAAATTACTTTATTGACCACATACAAACAGATTGAGCGCGCTTTCGTCTCCTATCGTGAGACTTCATCAGAATCACATTTAATAACATTTTCCTGTTTATATACTTACTTAATTAAACAATCATTAGCTAATTATTTGCCATAACAATGAATTGAAACCAGTGTTATTTACATCATATGTATAAGCCTTCATCTGCCTTCTAGATTTTTGTTAAAAGTTTTTTGTATAATAGACACATTAGTTATAATAGTTGTTCCTTGATTTTAAGTATTTTTGAACCTACAATAGGTAAATATTAAATATTAAATACTTAATGTCATCAATAATTCGAAGTATATGTGTATATTAGAAGCATATTTTATTTATATATTTTATACCTACATATTTTTATGTGAAGTATTAATTTATTTATATATGATTCTATTTTAAACAATTTTAATAGATTTTACATACAAAGGGTTAACCAGAATTGGTTTTAATTCATTGTTATGGCAAATAATTAGCTAATGATTGTTTAATTAAGTGAGTATATAAACAGGAAAATGTTATTACATGTGATTCTGATGAAGTCTCATGATAGGAGACGAAAGCGCGCTCAATCTGTTTGTATGTGGTCAATAAAGTAATTTAATTTTATTGTTTAGTTTGCTCAGTTCGTTCTAGCATTTTATTGTCTACGGAGGACCGCCTTCATTATACCGAACAGTAGAGGAATTTTGTTTGACATAGGTATAGGCCATATGGAGAACAATAGTTGCAAATAACATACTGTTATGAATGGATTCCCTACACATAGCTGAATATTGCATGCATCTGCCACATGTAATAGCAATGGATATTGTCTGAAGCATCCGCAATTGATGTGTGAATTAAGAAGTGATTCATTATAATGAATGGTACAGCAGTATGTGAGACTGATGGCAATGCATTTGCTATACCCATGTGCACAGAAAATACAGCAGTGCAAAGTCTTGTGTCAAAGAGAGGCGCTGTCACTATGATATTGTAAACATACCAAACAATACATGCAACACCCTCTATAAGTACATGTCAAAACTCAGTACATGTAGTGAAAATTTGATACTACCATGAAATTCTGACATGCCCATATGTGTTAATGCAAACTATCAGGTGGTAATACTGATGTGATGTTGTGGGACGTCTGTGAATCAGTACAGTCACAGTATAGCTGTACCTATGCTACAATGGGACTTCAAGCTGTACATCACCTCCAAATAAAACTTTAGGTCAGAATCACATGGGGCACAGTGGAACTGTTAACATTGTCATACAACCCCACCTATGTCATATCATTATGTCAGCTGTACATCATATGCCTATATGTTAATTGCTGGAAATGTGTAGGTGAGCACTCTGACACCAATTGTGGACACATTACAACTGAGGTGGATGCAGCTCATGCTGAACAGTAAATTACACAAATGCTGACATTCACAGAATGCTGCTGGGGTACACCTGTATAATCCTTGTGAATAGCAACACAATAGTGCATACAATGAATTTGACATGTCATATGTTTGTATATATAACAGTATTGCAACATGTAGATGAACCCAGGCATATATGCCATGTAATCAGTATGATACTGCCATTTGGCAAGTATGATTTCCACTACCTATATACTACCTTGTCTTACATACATAGCCCCACTACTCACCAACTTACTCTCCATCCTAAAATAAAAACTTGAAATTTATTACAACAAAATCGCTAGATTTGCTACTAATGCCTCCTATTACACCCACCATTGCAAAGTACTACATTCCCTTAATTGGCTAGAACTGCCTCATTATCTCGCCTACATACAATTAACCACTATTCATAAAATAATATACAAACCCTAAATATGTCCTGACCTCTCGTCACTATTCACCAACTACACACCAAAAAGATCACTCAGATCTGAAAACCAACAGCTGCTACAGATTCAAAACCAAGCCTACCAGCTAACGAGCTCCTTTACTCTTATTCTGTAACCAGATATTAGAACTCTCTTCCTGTATACATTAGATCAAACCAAAACCTAGCATCCTTTACAACATCCCTACAAAACTATCTCTCCTCCATATGGATCTGCAACTACTCTTCTTCTCCCACCTATATGTCCCAACCTCCTCTTCCTCCATAACCTCTCTATCTCCCTCTACCCTCTACCTCCTGTGCTCCTCTTTCTCCCTACTACCTACTACTCAGCCTTCTAACTGCAGTATTTCCTGTCTATTCTTAATCCTCAACTGATCTACACACAGACTTTTATCCGCAGTTTGTATATAATGACTAATTCACAGTTATCCATTCTTTTTCTTCCTAGCAATTGATACTTTCTAAGTCACAAAATTTGTCTACTTAATATTCTTATTGTTTTTATTTTTATTCATATTTTAAATGTTTTAAAAGTATGTATGTATATTGAAACCCTGGAAGTTTGTGTGCACATATGTAGTTTTATGTATCTTTGTTTGTTGTAAATTGTATCTCTGACGTTAGGCTGTCTGTACAATCGCATGCAATTGTTCAAGACTGTCATACAAACTTGGAGCTTTTCTCCCTGGGCTTCCACTGAAAATGGGCCGTTACAGCCCAGTGGACTATCCTAGTAATCAAATGCCAATAAATAAATGTAATATTGCTACAAATATTTTTGACTCCTCCACACCCCACCGCTATGCCCTGAATTTGGCACCATCCTTACTATCTCCTGCCATGTCTGCAAAGGTCCTCCAACAATAGTTGTAATGTTTTCCTGCCAATGTGTGTTATTGCATTTTATGACCAATATGCAGACACACACACAACAATGCCAGTTGCATTTGCATGATGGTAAGCAAAGATAAACACTGACAAACAAAGAGAAAGGGATTTTATAAAACAGCAATAATGATGTGACATTTGGCTTTGATTTATGACGTATGCTGCCAAACCTGGCATATTTTGTCCACTGGTCAACACTGAAATGCTAAATGAATTGGCTTTTAAGCCGTGACTTTAGTCGGATCTGTGAGATGATTTGGAAGGTATTTTATGGGGGTTTACAAACTAGTAAAAGTAATTCGGTCAATGTGGGATTCAAACCTATGTTAGGGCAAGTGCCTACATTTCCACATAAGTGATTACTTCTCATTGCCACAAAAGAAGCATTTGTTGATCATCGTCATTACACATATATAGCTTAAAGAGTGACTGGTGCTATATTTTAACTATGCCTGCATGTGTTTGACATTAAAAGGTCCTGGCTTATGCATTCTCAGGTCTGATGTAGGACTATTGTCTGACAATATATTGAAAATGGATAGACTTGCATGACTTTAGTAATAGAGTGTTGGAGTTATGATACATACCTCACAATACATTCTCTTTTATGGTTAAACCTGGATTATGAGAGGGGTGTAGATAATTGTCAATACATTATTGTGTCTATCAGAGAAATGGAACTACATTTCTTATTACATAATCATCATTGTCATGCTAAACTAGTTACACACATAATATACATGATGCCTAGAAGAGTATGTGTATGCAAGCAGTCATGACACCTTTCTGTCAATCAACCCACTATACATAGCCACTGGTATGTAGTATTACTTTTATAAAGTTTTGAAAAAAATTGCATTGGGATACCCTTACTAAAAAAATTGAGTGTGCTGGATTTGAGCCTTTGCTCTGCTTATAAACTCACTATAGGTACACCTGGTGCTACAAGGAAAGCTAGACAGCAGGTTTATTTTCCATACTCAGTACTGTCCAGAGTGCTGACAGCTGTGCATTGTCACTGAGCCTGTTTGCATGAAGGAAGGCAAACCAAGTTAAATTATCACCTTTTCCTGAGGTAGTGAACCATCTTTGGGGATAGCTAGACAAAGTACAATTGCAAAAAGCAATAGCGAATATATATTACTTGTGTAAATACTCATTATGACACCTCCTCATTAAAAAAATATCTAATGTGGGCCTCAAACCTGCTTACCCTCTATTCCCTCTTTTATAGCTCAACATATTTACACCTTGTGCCACAGACACAAGCATCTAACAGGTATTTCTGGTTATTATCATCCATTATGCTAACGCCATGCAATGCCGTTAAGCATGTTTGTGCTCTATAAAGTGACTGAAATTAAATTTTCACTTTTTGTAAGCAGCTAACCATGTTTGCACTATGTCACATGCAGCATACACAAAAAATAGATAAAAAAGGAAAACAAAGGTTAAAAAAACTAGACAGCTCTGAATTTGAACCATTAGTCTATTGCACTTAGACAATACAGTTGTAATTGGTTACCTGTCTTTGCTACAGACACATCTTTACAATACTAATCAAATCATGTGTATGCAAACATTTCACATTTCATATCCAGTATTAACAGTTATTTCAGTTGGTTGTACATGTGTGGCGAACATACTTAATGCAATGAGTGATCGCACAGTTATTTATGAATATGTTTGCCAAAAATGCAGTTCTGTCTTCTCTTTGTATTCTGGTAATTTCTTCCCTTTATCTCTGCTGTACTATCGGACATGCAATCTGTAGTGCATTTCCTATTATTTCTCTTTCAGGGTGTGATACAAATGCATAGCAGTGAACAACAGTTTTAGGAAAGACAGGACATTTGTGCTATTATGGCCAAAATGTATAAATGTGTGGTGTTTGGTTTTATTTAAAAGCTCACTAAAGTTAGTTCCACACTTTGTAAATGTAGCTTCACTGACACAACCACTGCAGGGAGGGTTGTCTGAACTACTGTTATGTTTCCTTCACTCACAGTAATCATTCACAGTTGTAGGTCATTAGCACCTAACAATGGTGTGAAGGCTACACTATGTTTACATTTGCAACATGAAATCAAAAGTTTGCTATTCAGAAATTCTAATGAGTTCAGACCACATTGGCATCTTCTCAGTGCTCAGAAAGCTGAATCTACACTTTAAGAAGATAACTGTGTAGCTGGGGAACTTGAAGGTGAGGAAACTTGTTTCAGACAGAGCAGAAGATTTATATTTCTTTGAAGGAGATTTCTGTGCAGACATGCACCTATTTTGCTAATGTATGTTTCTATTATTCAAGGACATTTAGATGGTAAATTTTTAGGAATGCATTTTTATAACCAGTAGAAAAATGGAGGTTGATCTGTATGCACTTCTTATACTTCACTGTTGGCATAGGCAGTTTTGCAGTGTTTTACATTTGTGACATATGCCAGTTATGCTTAAGCGGTTTCACTTCAGAATCTGGAATTCCTGAAAACCCGAACTTCATATGGTCGAGACCATATGATCGAGTTTTCAGAAACTTGTAATTCTGACTTGAAATAAAAAAAAAGACAAGCACATTGTTTCTGCAGAGAGGCAAGCCCCCCTGCACCCCACACCCCCCTACTTAAATATACCAACTCCAAGATCTCGCTACAGTGTGGAAAAGGGAAATCTCCCATTCTGTGCTGTATGCAGAAGTGCAGAACAGGAGATTTCCCATTTCCTCACTATAGTGCAATCACGGAGATGGTCTATTTTAGTAGGGAGCATGCAGGGGGACTTGTCCCCCTGCAAAAAACTTATATTGAACAAAATTAAAGTGTTTTTTAACACTTTACAATTTTGAGTTTCTGAAAACTCGATCATATGGGCATGACCATATGAGATTCGAGTTTTCAGGAATTCGAGATTCTAAAGTGCTCCTACATAAGCACAAGAAATTTTTCCCATTTGATTTTGCAGTTTCTCCTGGGATTGCAGAGAACTGTAATATGTTTTTCATCCAATGCAAGGGGATGTACATGTGGCTGACAGTGGTGTTAGGCTTCCCAGATGCTCCAGGGCAACCTTCACAACAGTGGTGGGCACAGTTTGAAAATTTGCTGGCATTCCTAATTTGCATTGTTGACAATAGCAATTATAACTGTCATCCAGTATTCAATGACAAAACTGCATTCTTCAGTACAGCAACATTGACAGAATGAATGTGTATGTCCAGACTTTTACATTGCAACCTAAATGAGAAGTGTTTTTCAAGTACTTTATGTTGACAGTGGGTACACAGCCTCTGATTATTTTTTGGAAAACACAAAACATTACTTACATGCTATTCCTGGATTTCTTCAAATCTTTGCATTTCTGTTGGAGGGTGGTGGTGGGGGAGCACTTACCATTCTGTTGTCCTAAATGAGAAGTGTTTTTCAAGTGCTTTATACTGACAGTGGGTACAGACCATGATTATTTTTTGGAAAAAAATACATTAGTTATGTGCTATTAATGTGTATTGCCCTTCGTTTTATGTCACGTAGGATTATGGCACCCAAGCCAGTAAATTCATGAAAACCCCCTTTTAGTGAGTTTGAGAATGAGGTCATCATCCATGCTTTGAGGCATCATGGAGCCTTTCTACTTGAGAGAGGCTGGGGGATATTACGGCCTAAAAGGAGATGTAGAACCAAGTAGTTGCTAATGTCAGTGCAGTTGATGGTTGTGGCCACAATTATGAAGAGGTGTGGCATTGTGCTACTAACATGATTTCAATGGCATGGAGGAGGCAGCTGTAGTTGCACGAGGACATCTGTCTATGGGAGATGGTCCTACTACCGAGCGATGACCGATACCAAATAAGGAGTTATCAGCCACTATCAGAGATCCCCACAGCTCAGAGCAGCCTTCTCACAATGTGATTGATGTTGATGCTGATATGGCTGCAAGGTCAAGTGTGTCCCAGGAGCAGATTCCAGGTCGGCTTACATATGGCAACATTATATTGACTTTTGGACTAAAATACAATTTGGCTGCTACTGCTTGTGATATATTTTTTATCTGTATCTATTGATAATTCATAGATATACATGAAAGTGAAGTAATAGACATGGTGATGGGGGGACAGTTAAGACATGTTTTAGTTAAAGCTATTTATTTGGGCATATAGTCAATTGTTTATTTACTGTCCCTGTATTATTCACATTGTGATGTTTAATAGCCATCCTTTTATTGCTTGATTTCTTCCAGGCCCATACTCCCTGCAAAGTATTGAGACAATCTGCATAGGATAATGATATGCAAATGCTAATTTTCTTATTACTAACCATTATATCTCTATATTATTGGTAGGTATGTGTGAGGAGGTTGTAATGAGTATCTGTGCTACTGTAGCATCTGCAGTTGTGTAACCAGTGTTACTTTTTGTTCAGATATTTTGAGTTAATAGTTAGGGCAGAAGGAATTTAATTCCTGTGTTTGTTGCTTATTATCAGAGATCCTGACAGTGGAAGTATAGAACTCCTACCACCTGATGTCAGAGTATAGGCTCTGATGATGATGATGGTGGCCAAACAGAGGCACAGTTGGGGAGGTTTAATGAGGTTTTGACTCACACTTCTCCTGTATTTCATTCAGAAATAGTCAGTCAGTATGACTATGCATACTCATTCCACTGAGCCCTCAGATAGTGGACAGGTTGAGATTGACATGGTTGATCAGGGTATTGTGGTTACTGCAGTTTCAGTGCCAGTTGACTATGGCTGTAGCTAAAGTCTGGGTGCAATGCACATAGGAGGGTCAGTAGGATGCTTAAGGAGGTCTGTTGTCCTCTCTCCATCTGATGCCGGTGTGCCATTATGTGCCATTCGACATATGAATAGGGCCATCATGGAGGCACAGGCATGTTCCACTAGGACTTCTGAGGACATGCTTAGGGTTCTAGATGTGGCACAATCTGACATGTATGACTGCCTCCACCATGTGGCCAATTCAACGGATGAATGCCACACTGGGACAAGCAGTGTCTGTGATGGAAAGTCTGCTGGGAGGGACACAACATCATCTGGCGTTAGCCAATGTGGCCATTCCAAATCCTGATCACATAGTAGCACTTCTTCCACTGCTCTATCAGTAGCTGAGATATCTACACTCAGATGTGGTGGTCAGGGGGTCATGGACCTGGGCTAAGTTGTGAGGAGAGCTCATCAAGCAGACATCATATTCAGGTAGTACCAGCAGATCTGACCATGGCTGTGAAAGTGCTAGTGCAACTCCTGACAGAGCCAGTTCTCGCAAATGGAACAATGACACTGATACTACTACCATGCATGGCTCACACCTGTCCGATAGGACAGGACATAGTGCTAGCACAGAGCTTGGCTGTGCTCATATAGATGCTCTCACACATTTCACAATACAGATCCTCACACATACCAGCTTCATGAGGCATTAGAGAGGGTTGCAGGCCATCCTGTCTCGGCCTTTTGATATTATCGCCAATCCTGCCTCTCTGTGTTTCTTACTTGCACACTCTCACTACTTTGGTGTCAGCCTTGGCCTCCTGCTTCTCCCACACCCTGTACAAATGATGATAACTGTGCTATCACCTTGTTTCGACCTTTTGGATTAAGGGTAACATATGTATATGTCTGATGTACAGGGTGGATAGCTAACTAAGTGCTTAGGATATGTACTGGTGATGTAATCTGGATTTTTTCTGAATTATTACAGCATTTTGGTGTTGTGATTTCTACCCTGAAATCATTGATATGGCATTCCTGCTTATTGCTCCACTTGTGAGAATGTAGAGATAAGCAGACTTTTTTTCTATATTAGGTATTTTAAATGCATGAGATATGTTAGTAGTTGAACTGCATAAATATATATTACAAAAGACAGTTGTGTTCCATACTGATGTCATTGCTGGACAACACACACACATTCCTCTTAGATACATTTACAAGTAACAGTATGCAGGTATCTGCCATTCATTCATGTTCTTACAAATTTATTGTTCTTTTACAGGTTCAGCACTCACATTGATAGTCCTGCAGTTACAACTGTTGTCATTTGGGGATGACTATCTGATGCTTGCAGTACACAGCCATTGCATGGCTAAGTCAAGATTGTGAACATTGTCTGCAAAAACTTCCTCTATGTATGTACATAACATGAAAGGTGTACTCCTTAGGTGTTGAGCATGTGTGTTATCCATTACCTCTTGGCCAGGATGAGGGCTTATTGTGCACACCCACATCTACCTGCACTCAAATCAGCTGAGGACTTCCCCTCTGACTCTTCACCTGACTGTGGATGTGATGACCATGCCAGTGGTAGTGGAACATTTGCTCCTAGTCTTTGGTGTTCCTGCTGTAGCTGTTTTCAATTAATGATACTGTGTAGGATAGCACAGACTGTGATAATTTTGACAAAAGTACCAGTATTGTACTGCAGAGCCCCTTGATGTATTTAGGTACTGAAACCATGATTTCAACAACCCAAATACCCACTCTGTGATATTTCTCAGTTAAGCATGTGCCTCATAGTGTTTATCTGTGGGTGTGTGGGCATTTCTGATGGGTGTCATCAGGCATGGTTCAAGTGCATAACCTGCATCCCCCAGTAAATGGCCTTGTGGGACATCACCCTTGGAAAACTTCTGAGAGAACTGTGAGTTGTGACAGATATGGGAGTCATGCTAACTGCTAGGGTTGCCAACACATGTACTCAAGATGATTATATTACACATGACCTGGCATTTAATGGAGAGGATCCCCTTTCTTTTGTTGTAACCCCTTCCCTGTTCCCCAGATGGTGCTTTGATCTCAGAGTGCATGCAGTCTGTGGTACCCATGACTTCAGGGAAGTGCGCTGTGGTGTAGATCTCCTGCATAATTCTAGCTCTGTGCTCAGGGTAGGGGGGAATTTCACTGGGATGCTATAGCATAGCATTCAAGAATTGGTGTAGGACCCTGGATGCGGATGCCTGTGACACCCACAGCATGTCCCCTGTAGGTCACTGAAAGCTTCATGTAGCTAATATTCTCAGTGCTACACATATTTTTCTCTCCACAGGTATTGATTCCCCTCAGTTTGCCCTTGCTCTCTGGTGAGGAAGACAGAGGGTGTAGAGGTCCTGGAGTGTGTCTCAATCCATCCTGTAGTGCTCTACTATTTCCACCTAATGCAGACCAAGAAAAGTTAATCTGGGTCAAAATACCCTTCTCCTCCTTGTCTGAGGTCTGTCAGCAGCAGTAATATAAAACTTATCTGACCAGCCCTAGTACTGAATGAAAACTAGAAAAAAAATTACAATTGAAACTTCTGCTATGTTATCATGATCACAAACTAGCATCTGTGTGAAGGAATGATGCACAACCATGCATGGTGAATGGCTACCAGAAATGAAACAGAATTACGCACTAATCTTTGCAATTCTCACCCTTGAATGCTGGTAATTCTAGACATAATTTACAAACGTGAATCTTCATTACTAGGCTTCTTGCCACTGCTGGTATTGAGTTAGTGTCTTTCTTATCTCATAAGAAGAACATGCCTGTGTATCTGAGTTCTTAACAAAGGTGAAATATTGTTTGGTAGAAATCATACTGTGAATTATGGCTCTTCTTTGTAGTGCCTCTATTCGAACCATTTATATCTGTCTTTTAATTCAGCAATTTCTTTAGTAGGACCATGGGAAAATAAGACGCCATTTTGTCTTACTATTATGAGCCATTACTGATGTCACTGATATATTTATATTTACTTGTCATCTAAGTATGCACACATGGCACACATTTTTATGTCTGGAATTGATCTGAGGTGCTTGTTTGGTGTTTTGACTCACATAGTCCTATAAAATGCCAGAGAAGACCAAACAAATTAAACCTACAGCAGCAGGTTGAAGCTCATTAGCATACCTCCCAACTGTGCCAAATTATTCGTTTTTTACCGTGTCTTGGGTTCAAATGAAGGGGTTCCATAATTCCCAAGTGGCACCCCTTCATCTCCAATTTTTTTCTTTTGTTTTTTCATTTTCTCGCTGTTTGAGCTAAGGTCATCAAATGCGTGATGACATCAGCTCCGTCAGGGCTACCAGCCTGTCAAAATTGAGCTCAAGGTACTCATGCATTTCTGACTGGCCTGGCTGCGAGTGGGAATGGCAACAAATTGATTATGTCCGGGGAAGCATTATAAGGTACTAGGACTAGTATTGGAATGTCTTCATGATGTTAGTTTTGGATTCAAAATAGGGGGCTGTTTAGACCACCATGTAGCATGACAGATGCCCAAGCCCGGAGTTTGCTGGCGGTCATTGGGTCCTAAACCTGGAGAAAATGTTGCCGTCAGTGACATTTGCCTTGGCCATGCTTGTGCTGCTACTATTTAAAGCTGTCACATCTCAACAGTATTCAACCGATCTGTGCAGCTGGAAAGAAAGGTAAACTATCGGCGTTCTAACATCTGTTAGGTAACATGTTGGAAAAAAGTCAAATTATAAGCAAAGCCAAAGCAGTCTGATAAAGTTAGAATTGCTTTCTTTTTAGTTAACAAATGTGAGCAGTAAAGGGAGAACTATGGACTTCAGTTGCCAGATTGCTTTATAAGAGGGTCCTTGGCAAGACCAGGCTCCTGATATCTTTTCTGTGGTGTGCCATTCATCTGTGAGGTATTTTACTCTCCTGTGGAACCGGGATGAAATCAAAGGATATTCGATGCCTTTATATTTAGACTGAAAGGTTCACGTTTTGGTGGCTTATTTTTGTCCTGTTTTACTTGTGGAAGAATGAAACTGCGCTGTCCCCATTTTTTATCCTATTGGTTGGATTTGGTGCTGTTTGACTTCTCGAAGGGTTGAATTGTTTGGACAGGGGGTTTAACTGTTTTCATTCACCTCTCCCTTTAATCTGCTGTATTTTTGGTTCTTGGCTCGTATGTCAGTTTGCAGACAGAGTTTATGACAACATAATAAATCCTCAGTGATGACTAATAAAACAAGTATTGCTAAGTGGTGTAATGTCACTGGTGGGTGAAAATGGGTCCATGTATGTGTGTGTGTGTGTGTGTGTGTGTGTGTGTGTGTGTGTGTGTGTGTGTGTGTGTGAAACAGGGTAAAAAGAGCCTAAAGCCCCTAGCCACCATTACTTGTGAGGTTTGCCCAGGTTTTTTTGTGCTAAGAGTTGAGAGCTATGGTGAGAAGTAAGAAATGAATTTGTATTCCCCCATTACTGGCTTTGTCCAGGTTTTTTGTGCTAAGAGGTTGAGAGCTATGGTGAGAAGTAAGAAATTAATTTGTATTCCCACATTATTGGCTTTGTCCAGGTTTTTTGTGCTAAGAGGTTGAGAGCTATGGTGAGAAGTGAGAAATGAGCTCACTAAATGATAGCCATTAAGTTTCAGTCTTCCTATTTTTCAGGAAGTTATGCTGATTTGGCATAGTGGTATGTTGCTCTGACTGTAGTGCATAGGGTCCGAGGTTCAAGACTTGCCAGTGAAATGCATTGTAGTAACACAACATTTTATTCTAGCAACTTTCCAAAATTATACAAACAATGTTTAAAATGTGTCCCTGGTTTTTGACCTTTTGTCCCCCCCCAAAAAAAAATGAAATTGAAAATAAATGTGAGAAGCTGTGCAAGATTCCTATGGCTTACACTACTGTCATTCTATTTATACTGTGGGTGCAAAAGAAGACTTTTATGATGGAAATGTTCTGAATTGGGAAATGTTGTCATTATTGGTTCATGCATTTTGTTTCATTGCCTACAGTACAGCCTACTGGAAAAATGTTCAAACAATAAATTTAAAATGTGCTCTGTCTAACAAGTGTGCTGTATTATACAAGGAATATAATTTAATAAAGTCAGGAAGGTGTATCAAAGAAAATAACACATGTATGTTTCTTGTTTTGTGTGCAAGGGGGCCAATGATTTGAAAACAGCCCAAAGGTAATCTTTATCCACCACTGGCCAGATGCATTTTCTTTGGATGTGGTGTGGGTTTCAATGCTGTTTCAATGAATGTGAGTTTCAAGGGCAGAGACACTTTAATGCCAAGTCTATTTTCATTGTTAGACAGTATTGCTTTGTTTAGCAGATATCTATTAGTATTTGTGCATTGTGTTATAAAATGTAAAAATAAAATCCAAATAATCATTGTAGACATAAAGCAGTATGCACACATTAGTGTTTATGGCAAATAGGGCAAAATAGCCAGGTAATGGGAAATTGGAATGGCTGCAGGGGGACTCTGGTGCCATAGTTTGGTTGTCTGTTCTTTAGTTTGCGTTTGAAAGTTGGTATCCCACAATTCCATTGGACTGGGTGGGGATATGTAATTATGTATGCAAATTAGATGTTAATCAGCATATAGATTTGTACCTATTTTTCATGGGCCTTGTCCAGGTTTTTGATGTTTTCGGGTTGAGAGGGATGCTCATTAGCTGTTCTCAGTTTCAGTCCTCCATGCCATATCACTAGTTTGATTTTCAGGGTCACAAATGGTAAACTCCATTTTAAAAACTCTGTTTTGACAACTCTCATAGTTCCCTGGTAAGAGTCTGACAGATTAACTTGGTGATGCCTAAGAACATGAACTGTCATACCAATATCTCATAACGCCTACAAGACATTCAGCATTACATGTCATTTTGGAACATTATTAGTACATGAGAGTTACTTATTGTGGCAAGAGCACGGCAGCATAATTGTGGTATTAATTTAGTAAATGCAGTAGCTTCCTGGATGCACTGCATTGGTGAGAGACAGTAGAAGAGGTTTGACAGATTATTTGTATTCAAAACCATTATCATGCAAATTACAATTTTTATGAAGTGTATTTTTACTAAAATTGTTTTCCATGTAGCAAAAACAAATCTAACTTTAGTATTGTTCTATATACAAGCTCTGTAGGCTAGTCTGCACAATATTTCCTCAATAAGTTTTTTCCCTGTATAACCAAGTATTTAAATGCCTACAAAATGTCTCACAAGTTCAAGAAAAAAAAAGTTCTTGGTTTATTGAAATGAGTATGGACATATGATGGACTTACCCTAATTTGGACCTGGATTTTTATATTATAACCACTTATTGTACTTGAAGAACTTGTTGTTTTCCATTTTAAATACTCTACAAATTGTTTAATTTGGTTCTTTTATTCTTAGAAAATCACTTATTAATTTATTATGATCTGCATGTAAAGAAGACACAATTTTGGAATTTGTAGGCCAGATATTGAAAAGTTAATAAACTGTTTGCTATGTATGTTACAGGGAAGTACAATAGTTAGGATTTTATAGCCAGGTGTTAGGACCTTAAACTAAGGTTCATTAAAGATAAGTGAAGTAGCCTGTCTGGATGTAAATGAAGTTACCAGATACTTGTGTCAGTACTAAGCAATCAAGTGATGAATTCACATATGCAGTGATAAGTGTATTGTGATCTTTGGAGTACTATTAATGACAAATGAACTAAACAGAAGCAAGACCACTAGTTTTGGTATGCAACTTTTTCTCACGTTTGTGGCCATGGTACACATGGCGTTCTGTTTGAAGAAAAATAAAATTCACAACAAAGCATGCCACTGACAGCAGTAAAAAAATAGTTTATCACTCCTATACAGTCTCCCCAAAAACTATGAATGTACATGATGGCCCTAGCTCAAAAGTAAATTTACACTTCCTTTCATGAATAGGCAAATGGGGTATTACAGTTTTGGCAGAGTAGAAATGTTTTTGTTTTGCAAGTGATTTGACTTTTGTACCCCATGTCTAGGAATTGCAATCCATAGGCCAGTGAAAAGAAGATGTATAATTAAGTTTATGCACAATTCAGCAAATAGCTTTCATGGTGTCTTTCTTTATTCACTGTTTATTTAATAGCCATCTTGTACTTCCTTTTATCAACAGTCATTTGCCTAATGTTCTCTGTTGGGAAAATGACTTCCTGAGCTTTATTAAGGCTTTCTCATAAAAACTACCACAGAGCAGAGCACATTCAGATCAGAGACCAGAAAAGTCGTGGTCAGAGATGTTGACTGCTGCAACACTTTCCTTTATAATTTAATACAGTTTTAAACATGTCATGCATAATCTTTTATTGGGAATTAACTGCTCGGCTGTGAGGCACTTGAGGGTACATTCTGCAGCATAACATTGCAGCTCTTTACTAAATTATTCGAATGACAAACAGTCCATGATTAAGCACGCCATACTGCCGTGCAGCATATTTTGCTTTAAATGTATTACACTTTTTAGCAATGCACTTTTGATGTGTATTTTGCAACAGTTACATCAGCATTCTACTTCTTGGGATTTTAAATATGATCACATTAAGTTGCAATATATACATATTTGTGTATACATTCTTATAAAATATGTGCATACATTTCTGAACTTGAACCTTTTTTGTTTCTCCCCACATACTGCTACTAACTGGTGATAGTTGTAAAGTCATGCTCCGCATAAAAAAAATGAACAGGTTCACATTAATGTGATACTGCCATGTAGAACTGACTGTTGTATGTCTCTCAACAGGCTATACTTGCCTGCTGTCTGCAGCAGAAGTAATTTTACTCATTCCCACCTTACAGCAGCTGACTTGCCATTGAGAAGTGTATTTCTACCACTCAATGTGTGAAGCACAGAGGTTTCCCAGCAGTCAAACTCACTAGGATTGAGACAAAGACTCAAGGTGGAACATTTTTATATTGAGGTTCTCTACAATACTGTTTCTACTCTCCTACACTATATTCTAATCATTTAGGGAAATCTTAGGCCGGACACAGCAGATATTTCATCTTCCATCTGCTGTGACTGACAGTATGCTTACTTTGAGCATATGCTACTTGTGGAGCTAATAATTTGAGTAATGGCTACTTTTCGTTATTTCAGCTCAGCTCAGACTCATGTTTATTAGTTTTTCAATTGCCATTGTCTTGTTAGCATATGGAATGATGTAATATAGTTGTATATACTTGAATGGTTTAGTGCTAGGCTACCAAAACACACTTATTCAGCAGAGTGAGTTCAAATCAAAGCAATTAGTTTGTTTATTTTCTGTGAAGAGAAACTCCATTTCTTTGGGCTTTGCTTCCTATACGGCTAGATGTTATAATGATTTCTGAGGTTGCTGCAGGAAACAGGCACATGCTAAACTCAGTGATCTTAGTTGACAAGGAGTTACTGAGAGTTATTGAGAGCATGCTGCTTACTCAATAGATAAGATGCCTATTAGTATTTGCCTTAACAAGCATCTTGACTCATTATGGATTAATATCTTTCATATCCAGTGCCCCATGCTTATAATTCATTAAGATCTATGATTGCCAGTTATCGGTTAATGTTAATACTTGATTAATTGTTTATTTTTCTATGTGTTAACATTAAACTATGACTTTCTTGTGATAGTGACTTCTTTTTGACATTGTATGCAGAATCTAGCCAAGTCAGGACTGAAAAGACTCCATTCAGAGCAATCCACTTACCTGGTTAACAAACTTAAATAAAGGATCTAGAATAAAATAAAGCATATCTGCTAATGTGGAGCTAAATAATAATGTTGTGAATGTTACTGTTGTGTTTAATGTCTTGATATATAACCACCATTTTAACACAGACAGGAGATCAGAAGATTATTCTGACAATGAAATCATAACTCTCTACCTTGTTTTCTCCAATAAAACATTTATATTTATGCTTGCAGTTACAGCACATATTTATTTTCCTGTGATACCTACACAAGGAGCTGTTGCATCAGGTCCATAAATATGGCCAATTTTATTAAAAAATCACAACGTAGTCTATTATAATCTGTGTTTGGGAATTTTCTTGTTCCCATTTTGGGATTTATATTAATTTTCGCATCTGTCTTGGATAAAATGTAGTGGACTATATCACATGGGGTATGCTTCAGCTCACACAATGATAACCCAATGAACTCTTTAGAAGCTTTTCTCTGAACAGCAGGCAATGGAGTTGATATTCCTCATGCCTTCTAAAGATAACATGCAAAAGTCCAAAAACATAAACTAAAACGGGATATCATCTCTGCTGTTAGATATTTAACCTGAAGATGTTTCTACCACAGGGTGTTAAATATGGCTGACATCTTGTATCCTGCTTGACCAGTTGGTTGAGAACAGTAATCATCATTTCTGCTTAAACAGACAAGGAAATGTTTTCCTCTGGTTATTTGCTAACCTAAGGCACTCAACTTTTCACATGTAATACCTAGAGTAATGAGAGGTCTCACTCTACTCCTGGCTACCATTTTGTGTCAATTATTCACTGATAGGGACAGAAAGACAAGTGTCAGGCTTGCTTTCTGCCCTTTTATACTTGTGGTATTGCTCATAAGGTTGGTACATGACAGCATTGCCAGGTTAAAATAAATTGCATAATCTAGGCAGAATAAAAATAATGAAATAGAACAGAGACAGAAGAGACAAAATAGGCTGCATTATGTATGTATGCAATGTATATCTGTACCAGTGGTTACCTGCATGCAATGTATATATGTACCAATGGTTACCACACATTAGAAAATGTGATCACGTTACTGATGGCAGCTTTTACCAATTATCTTCTTGCTGAGATTAATAGCAATATGGCTTAGAAGGAAGAGAAGACAGGAGAAATGTAGTGGGTTGGGTAAGGTATTGGCAATTGTGTGGGTATCATTCAAGTGTTTCTGGGCAGTGGTATTGCCAGAAGTTATGTGGGAAGAGTTTTATGCTGTGTTTATTTATTTATTTTTTATGTCCTGTTTGGTGGAGGAGATAGAAAATGAATCCCAGATTTTTGCTGTGTAGCAAGCATATAATGAGTCTCAGTGAGAATAATGTGAGGGAGTTACTTTTACCAGGAATTTGTCAGATGAACAGAAAGGGGAGGAGGGGGTATACCAGTGACAAAAGGTATTTTGGGATTGACATAATTATAGATAGTGAATGATTTTTTCTGTAGTTTTTAAATGATTACATTTGAGGAGATTGGAAAAGTAGAGCCAGATTAGCAGCCTGAGGACTTTAAAGTGGTAAGTTTTATTGGTATGGTTGGTGGTGAACCTTGCAATTTTGATGTATGACTGCTCAAGTTGTGTGATCTGGGTTGATTATAGTTTTGTGAAAACTGGGGAGACATATATCCAGAAAAGTAAAATAAAAGCTGCAGTCGTAGCTTTATGAGATTGGTCAGTCAAAAATCTCTTGGATCCACAGCACATTTCTAACATTTGATTAGTTTTAAGGTAACTTGCTGAATATGTTGGTCATATTTTATCTGCTCATCAAAAGTAATTTAGTATGGAAAATTGTATCAATCTGAGTGCCTTCAAATGAAGTGAAGGACAGTAAACAGTATAATGTTGACATCTGTTGCAAGCAAAGAGCGTAAGTTTTAGGGCAAGATTAGATTCTTGCAGCCAAATGTCAGCAGATAAGGAGGAGTGTTGATTGTTTTTTGTAGTTCACATATAGTAGGGGCAGAACATATGGTGGTAGAGCCATCTGTGTATTAAATAAGGATGGTGCTGGTTGGTCTCTTTTGAAGAGAAGGTGCTAAGGACACATTTTCGGGGGGGGTGTTGCTATTTTAAACTTTGTGCTTTTTGGTGAAGGTAGGATATGAACAACAGAACAATGGAGTTTGGGAGGCCATTTTCTGTGAGCTGTAGTAGGAGTAATGAAAGAGAGAGAGAGAGAGACAGTATCAAAAGCTTTGGAGAGGCCAGTGAATACCAGGGATTCTGGGAGATAGTTTTTACTCTGATAATTAAAACAACTGATGACAGGAAGGTGAACAGTAACAGTACTGTGAGAGGGCTGGAAACTATGTTAGGATGTTGTCAGGATATTACGTTTAGGAAAAAAAGTTAGCAGCTGAGAGTGGGTACTTCTCTAGGAATTTTGAGAGCACAGATAGTGTCACTATTGGTCTAAAGTTAGTAATATCAGAAGATGAGCTGCCTTTTTGAAGTGGCAAGATTAAAAATTGCCTCCAGGCTGAGAGAATATAGGATTTTAGTATAGATCTGTTGGTAGTCTGGAAATGGTGTAGGTCAGGGTGCTGGTTATTAGTTTTAGGTATGCACTGGGAAAGCTGACTGGAGTAGTGGTAGTGACTTTTAGTTTCCTGTGGTATTGTTTGATAGTTTTGGTAGGGATAATTTGGAAGCCTAGAGGGTTAGTATTATGATATGAGGGAGTAGGAGAGGTTCTGTACTGAGGCTGGCCTGTGATAGAGAGACAGCATCATTTATGAAGTGAGAGCTAATGGAGCAAGCAACACTGATGTCAGATTCAGTAGGAATGGGATTGGGTTGGGAGAGTTAAGGATTTTAGAAATAGTAGAGCAGAATTGTTTGGAGGATTTTGAGTGATTATTCTGTTTGTGGTGAAGTCTTGTTTTTTTCTTTTGTCAAAGTATGCTTGGATTTTCTTTCTGTTACAGAGGAGACTTTTGTGCTGGTAAATGCATGTGGTCCATGCCAGTTTTCCATGTGACCCATGCTTTGTCTTTTTGGCACATTAATTACTTACTCACAGCTTACTGTAGGGTGGGAATTTATTTGATTTAGTTTGTTTACTAGGGTAACTGTGGTGGTTGTGCTGTGGTAGCGTTGTCACCTCACAGTAAGATGTTGTCCTGTTCGCTTCTTAGCTAGAGTGTCTTCTGTGTGGAGACATGCGTGAATGGGCGTACCTTCGTTGAAGGTTGTGCGTCAGGGCCGGCAACTCGGCACGTAAAAATCTACTGCCAATCATTAGCAGACCGGAGTTCCGCTGTGGTGACCCCTAACCGGGAAAAGCCGAAAGACACAACAAAAAGTTTGTTTACTGGGGTAGTACACTGATTACAACAGACCATTTTCAGGCATAGTCCAGGTTTAGAAATTTACAAAAAATAAAACAGACAAATTCACAAACACAAAGTAATCACAGAAGGTAAAGAATTCAGAATGTTTAAGAAAATGTTATTAAAGTAGAGGGCAACTTTATTGAGATGAGAAACTTTAGAATGCTCCAGCTTGAAGAGATGAAAGGAAGGTATCCTTGTTAAATGTAGAAAGATTCCTGACAGTTTTACAGATTGTAGGCTTATGATGTTTAGATAGTAAGTGGTGGAGAAATGCTGAAATTGGAACACTAAGAGAGTCTTGTAAGACACTTGTGTGAGTAATATTTGGATTAGAAGTTAAGATCCAGTCTAGTGTGGATGAAGATCCTGAGGAATGGTTTTATCTATTGGCATTGTTAATTAACTGAATTATGTTATAGAGACATATACATGAATGTTGGCAAGGGGGTGATGTGCTATGCCAGATGATGTTTACATCATTTATCATGATTGTGTCAAGTGCTATGCTGAAGGATACCAAAGTGAGAATAGTTTACAGAATGTTATAGTTGGAGCTGCTGGTCTGAGGAAGCATTTCTAATTTTAAGCAGGATACCAGGGTTTTGCTTTAGAGATGGAGGGGATTAAGTTTAGATATTGAGAAGATTCAAGATTATTTTGTAAAAGTAGAGCTATACCCCACCTTTTTTGCTTGAGTGGTCAAGACATAGTGTTCTGTGGCAGGGAAGGGTAGAAATTCTTTTGAGGATGTAGTGGGCTTAAGCCACGTTTTGGTTATATCAAGTACATCTGGGTAGTGTGTTTTAATCCAAAAGTGTAAAGGAAGAATTCTGTTGAATAAGCACTGGGCATTAAGATGGAAAGTTTAAGTGTAATGGTGTTTAAAATTTTACCACTCGGGACATCTGGAGTTTGGAAGTGCCCTGGGCTGGAGTGAATGGTCCCACAGAATTGTAGAGCAATATGTCAAGAGGATTTGGAGTGTCTTTACAGACAAGGGTAGAAGGAGGAGTGGCCAAAGTACATTTTTAAAGATGTACTTCTGTACCCAGGGAACAGACTACCATAATGTGTGATAGAGGAATAATACCCAGATGCATTTAGGAGACCATGGAACAGGTGGGGAAATAGGAACACTTAATTAGGAGATGTAGAGGGATATGGAATAGCCAAATTCTCCATACCAATACTTTCAAACAATACCACAGGAAACTAAAAGTCAATACCACTGCTCCAGTCAGCTTATCCAGTGCATACCTAAAACTAATAACCAGTACCTTAACCTACACCATTTTCAGACTACCAACAGATCTGCGCTAAAATCCTTTATTCTCTGTACCTGGAAGCAATCTTTAAACTTGCCACTTCAAAAAGGCAGCTCATCTTCTGATATTACTAACTTTAGACCAATAGTGACACTATCTGTGCTCTGAAAATTCCTAGAGAAGTACCCACTCTCAGCTGCTTACTTTTTTTCCTAAATGTAATATCCCAACAACATCCTAACTTAGTTTCCAGCCCTCTCACAGTACTGTTACTGTTCATCTTCCTGTCATCAGTTGTTTAAATTACCAGAGTAAAAATTATCTCCCAGTCTCCCTGGTATTCACTGGCCTCTCCAAAGCTTTTGATACTGTCTCTCTCTCTCTCTCTCATTACTCCTACAGCAGCTCTCCAAAATTCACCTCCCAAACTCCGTTGTTCTGTGGTTCATATCCTACCTTCACCAAAAAGCACAAAGTTTAAAATAGTAACACCACCCCCCCCCCAGCAAATTTGTTCTTGGTACCTTCTTTTCAATATATTCATCAATGATCTACTGACTGTATCGACCAGCAACACCCTTATATAATACACAGATGGCTCTACCACCTTCTGCTCTGCCCCTACTATATGTGAATTATAAAAAGCCAATCAACAGTCTTCCTTATCTGCTGACATCTGGCTGCAAGAATCTAATCTTGCCCCAAAACTTACACTCTTTGCCTGCAACAGATGTCAACATTACACTGCTTACTGTCCTTCACTTCATTTGAAGGCACTCAGATTGATACAATTTGCCATACTAAATTACTTTTGATGAGCAGATAAAATATGACCAACACATTCAGCAAGTTACCTTAAAACTAACCAAATGTTAGAAATGTGCTGTGGATACAAGATATTTTTGACTGACCAATCTCAGAAAGCTACGACTGCAGCTTTTCTTTTACCTCCCTGGATACATGTGTCCCCAGTTTTCACTAAACTGTAATCAACCCGAATCACAAAACTTGAGCAGTCATACATCAAAATTGCAAGGTTCACCACCAATCATACCAATAAAACTTACCACTTTAAAGTCCTCAGGCAGCTAATCTGGCTTTACTTCTCCAATCTCCTTAAATTTAATCAGTTAAAAACTACAGACAAAATCATTCACTATCTATAATTATGTCAGTTTCTCAATACCCCGATTCACTGGTATACTCCCTCCTTCACTTTCTGTTCATCTGACAAATTCCTGGCAAAAGTAACTCCCCTGACATTATTCTCACTGAGACTCATTATATGCTTGCTACACAGCAAAAATCTGGAATTCATTTTCTATCTCCTCCACCAAACAGGACATAAAAAAATAAACACAGCATAAAACTCTTCCCACATAACTTCTGGCAATACCACTGCCCAGAACCACTTGAATAATACCCACACAATTGCCAATACCTTACACAACCCACTACATTTCTCCTGTCTTCTCTTCCTTCTAAGCCATATTGCTATTAATCTCAGCAAGAAGATAATTGGTAAAAGCTGCCATCAGTAACATGTGATCACATTTTGTAATGCATAGTAAGCATTGGTACATACATACATTGCATACATACATAATGCAGCCTATTTTGTCTTTTCTGTCCCTGTATTAACCCTGATTAATCACTACTTATTCAATGCCTTATTTAAATTAATATTGTAAAATCAGAAAAGGTAAGAGATAATAAAACATACAACCACTCTAAATTCCAAGAGAGGACAGACATATAACTACTCTAAATTTACTAATTAATTACATAAGGAATTTTAGAGGGAAACATATTACAAGTCTTCCGTTAAAAATCAAACAAAAGATCATTGATGGCGCAATTAAAGCAGTTGTCATGATCACAAAATCCTTCTACAGGAACAGCAGTTTTTCTGTTTAATAACTGTATAGATACAAAAAGTAACTATTGTCTATCATTTAACATAGTCAGAGTGGGTAGAAGAAGTACTGAATAAAATAAATAAGAACACTGTCGCAGGTCCTAGTAATCTCAAAGGTTATTTTCATTACCAAATCAGGGTGTTTATTTGCCACTGCTTAACATTTTTCTTCCAGCAAAGTATGGAAAATAAGCACATTCCTGAATTATAGAGATATGGTAATAAATTAAGAAATGGAGACTACCTGCTAGAGTACTATATGACTATTAGTCTTAGATGCTTTATTTTCTGCTTTGATGGGGTAAATGTATTTATATTTTTTTAATATTTAATCAGCCTGATTTCATTCATGGAAAAACTTGTAGCAATTTACTTTAGTTTTATACAGATGTGGCAGAGGCATATAATGGTGATGTCCTACTGATATCATTTTTCTTGACATAGCCATTGATTTTGATATGGCCACACACAGTGCAATTATTTATGAGACTACAATACTGGAATTTGAAAAAAAAAATGTTATAATGTAAAATCTGAATTACTAAGTGGCAGGAAAGTGGAGAACCTAGTGAAGGCATCCAAAGGGTTAAATCTGAACCCTTTACCTGGAAAGGAGTACTCCAGTGGTCAGTAGAGATACCCTTTATATTTTATTGTTTTCAATTTTCTTTTCAACAATGCCAATTGGTCAGAAATGTTTGGGTCTATAGTCACTGATGTTGCCAACATTGCAAGTCTGGTAACTGACCATGTGATCATGGATCACTGCAGGCTTATTTAGACCTTTTTCCTAGATGGGCATGAAATGACCAATACAAATGTAAAGTAATGCATTTGGGTTCATTCAATAATAAATGCCACCATGCATTTAACGAAGATTTTATTTCTGAGTGCTAAACGTATCTTGAAGTCACAACAACAATAAGTTAGATTTTCACGATTACATAAATCAGATTGTTAGAATATGCTTATTCATCATTAAAGTGTCCTATAAAATCACTTCCAAGAAAAAAAAAAGCAATAATTCCCCTATATGAACCAGTGATTTGTATACAAGACAGATATTGCCAGATAGGAGGTTTAATTGTGAAGATAGGTTGAGGCTTTGAGGTTAAATTCTATTAAATATCGTCTGTTTAAGGTAACATTATTTGGGCTTACCAGTATTCTAAAAATTATGCCATTTGAGCCACAACAGGAATACATTTTTCATTACATGATTTAGACACTAGAAGTAATAAGCTACTGCTGATGTGTTGACAAATATCCAACAGTAAAAGGGGAACAAAACTTCAATACATAATTAGAAAACTATGCAATAAACTGCTGCTTGGAATTAGAATGTCAACAACATTTGGTAATTTAAAAATTCAAGTAGACTGGTGGTTTAGATACAAAGCTTATGGGTACTTCTGTATTATGGCAACCAGATATTCTCGCTTCCGAAGCTCATAATGTGTCATGGGAAACAATTTTATTTAGGTGGAAAGGGGAGTGTAAGAAAATAAGTACTCCTGTGCCACAGATGGTATGAGGCAGATAGAGGACTAACTGTCAATTTTTGGAATCCTGCATGCTGTTCCTCAGTTCCACTGTGAACTGCCAGTGCCCTCCACCACACCGCATGACACATCCTGCCTTGCTAATTCCAAGTGAAGCAAAGGCAAATTATTCAGGAATATTCCCTCTGAATGTTTATGGCCAATACAATAGTTCTGTATTCATCAGAATAATGTTCAGTGGGTATGTAAGTGTTGTTTGGCCCTCGGGGAAACATGCAAGCTGTACATTTGTACTTTGCTTATACAGTTCTTCCTGTTTTCTGCAGTTTCAGAAGGAAACACTGCCAAATAATTGTGCACTCGTATTTTACATTCCTTTGGACAATCAATCACTGTGCCTGGCTGTGTGTGTGTGTGTGTGTGTGTGTGTGTGTGTGTGTGTGTGTGTGTGTGTGTGTGTGTGTGTGTGTGTGTAAGCCTGCATGTGCTGGGGGGATGAAGTGACATGTCACATTGTTTAATCTTCACATATAAAATCAGGGAAGCAAAACAAATAGTCATCATTCTACGTGTAAGGAATCACGTTGTTACTGTCAGCAGCAACTGTTTATAAAAGGTTTTGCTACTTGGCTGGAAATTCAGGACATCAGGCAAAGTTACAGAGGGAAGAGTGATTTAACATTAGCAGCACAGGAATGAATGTTTATGTTTAAATTGCATTGTATTTCACAGTGAAGGTGGTTTTAAGAAGGGTTATCAAGAACACCGGCAAAAGTTACTGTCGCTGTGACTGTAAGCACCGTTAATGCACAAATGAGATAGCTCCACACATGCTGCCAGCAAAGTGCACACAGCCACAGTGACACGTTAACTTTCTCTGTTTTCTTGACAACCCTTCTTAAAACAACTTTCACTGTGAAAGAAAAGTCATTTCCTGACATTTCTACAACAGTAGTGGTCAGATTTTGATATCGGGAATCAAGTGGTATTACCGCTAAAATCTGGTTGTGATAATACATAAGTACCAGCTTATGTAACTGTGTTTAGTTGGAAGAGGGATTTCAATGATGTCAAATGATGTCCTAACGCTTTATGATGAACTGAAACATTGCTTCTCTATACTGTAGCAGAAACATGCTCAAATAATGTTATTATTATTTTTTCCATAGGGCAGGACCTTTTCTTTATGAACCCAGATTGATCTTAACTTACCAGCATTATCTCTCCTTGTTTCTATTCATAATTGGTATGACCACCTGTTATTACTTTTCATCATACATATGTTAAAATGATAGGCTATTAATTATCAGGAGCTAATGTAACCCACTTTTATAAACAGGAACTGTCTGTCCTTGCAGACGTATTTCCAGTACATACCAGTCTGTCAATATTCTATTAAAAATATTAAGGTCTGATGATGTTTTTGTTTTTATATCGGGAAGTCCTTCCAATACTATAAGGTTTGGCACTCTTATTTTTGATTTTTTTATAGGAAATTCCCTGCAGTGTTAAGAGATCCCTTCGCGATAGTATTATTGATTTTATTCATGGCTATTTCTGTATTATTTTCTGAATAAATGATGACGTGCCTAAGTTCTGACTATTTCCATATTCTTTGTGCAATTTTAAATTTTTTTACCAAATAATTTAGAGGCTCTGCTAGGTATGCTTTCAGATACACTTATACCACTGTTTGACTTCTTTCAGATATAGCTTCCTCAATATGACACCAAAAAAATTTTCCAAGTATAACAACTACTGGTAAAGCAATCCTTATGTTGATATTCTAGAATAATTTATTTTGTTTCAGTGTTGTCAGCACTGGCATAATCATTAATAAATGCTTTAAGAAGCTTAATCTACTTATAAGTGAAAGTTGTACCACCTTCTCTTTGTAAAAAAATGTTGCATGGAAATGTTGGTTAAATCCACTTTACTAATTCTAAGTATTTTATATTTTTTTTAATTTCTTCAAGTCTTTTGGGTTTCTAATATCATGATGGGAGTGAACCCCATTCCTAAGTCTAAGTGCAATTAAAGTTCATGAAATTAGTATTGTTTCAGTCTTTGATGTCAGCCAAAATTGCTCTTTGCAGCACCTGTAACGTGCCCAGTAATGACTCCTTCTGCAGTTCTGATAGAGTTACATGTATTGGTACGATATCCAAATACAATTGTAAATTCTTTTTTATAAGACCAATTGCTCCTACCACCACTGGAACCACCTGGGCATCCTTACTCCACATTACTCTCATTTCTACCTGTCTTTCTGTATGCAAGACACTTTAGTTACTGAGTGTAGCAATTTCAATGATCAATGTTACTTTTGTTTTCTTTTCATGGACCACTATATCTGGTTTTCTCACATCTATCTTTTGAACTCTTGGTAATGAGTGATTCCATGTGATGTAGACTTCATCATTTACAGTGATGCTTTGTGGCTCATGTTTCCAGTGTTTTTCAGTTACTTCAATATTATAATGTTTGCACAATTCCCAGTAATATAGTCTTGCCACATTATTATGCCTTTCAGTAAACAATCCTTCTGCCTTTAGTATGTCACAACTGGCAACAAGGTGTGTGACTGTTTCCAATTCTGTTTTACAAAATCTGCATTTGTCTGCTTCTCCCACATGTTCAATGAATTTTGTAAACCAACATGTACGTAGCTCACTATCTTGGGCCATCAATATTAACTTTTCATCTTTTGATTTGAATTTGCCTCCCCTCAACCATTCCTGTGTTTGATTCGGATCAATATGAGGTTCTTCCAGAACTTTTCTATACTTGCAACTATATTTATGCATTTTCCACATTTCTTGTCTTCTCATCTGTTCCTTCAACTTATATTCTTTCTTTTTTTTTTGGCACATTCAGTTGCTGCCTGTATTTTATCTACTTCTGATTTGATTTCCATTTCGGCTTGATGCTGATTTACGTCTGCTAGACTAAGCAGGGAAGTCATTTTAGAATTATTCTCCTCATATTTCAAAACTTTCACTATATTTAGATCTTGAGAGGTCAGCAGGTATGTGTAGAGTCTCACAATTGCAGATCTATACATGTAATCAATTTCAAGGAGGCCTATACCTCCTTTGGAATCAGGAATATATGATCTTGGTATGCTCTGATTTTTATACATCATTTGGTGAGCATGAAGCATCCTTTTTGTTTTCCTGTCTAATCTATCCACCACATTTTGGGGCCAGTCAATCACTCCAGAACTGTAAGTTAGGACAGGAAGAGCAAATTGGCTTATAGCTTGAATTTTGTTCCTAGATGTCAATGTTGTTTTCAGGACTAATTTAAGTCTTCTATATATTCCTTACTAAGTTTTATTCACATTTGTTCATGTTTCATTGTTAATCCTTCATCATTTCCCATATATTTATACACTCCCTCTTGCTCAAGTTCCTTTATATCACACTCTTGTCCCAGACTGATATTTTCCTGGTGCTGCAGTTTTCATGCTTTAAAGGTTGCGTTTGCACATTTATCAAGACCAAATGACATTCTTATATCATCTAAAAAAGTTTTGACAACCTGCAGTTGTGCTTTCAGTTCCTCATCTGATGAGCTATACAGTTTTAAATCATCGACAAAGAGAAGATGAGAGGTCTTTATATATCTAGGAGTCAAATTATAGCCATGGCCTAATCTGTTAAGTAGACAGCTTAATGTGTTAAGGGCAAGACAGAATAGCAGCCAAGACAGGGAGCTAGTATGGAATATCCCCCTTTGAATTTCTATACCTGGAATAATAATTTGCCCTTCATCATGGCTTAATTGCAAAGTGGTCTGCCAGTATCTCATGGTTGCTGTAATGTAGTAGATCAGTGTAGGGTGATTCTTATACATTTGTAAGCACTCTTTTTATCTATGAATGTGGGATACTATCAAATGCTTTTTTTTTGTAATCAATCCATGCCATAGTTAGATTCTTTCCTTTTGTACAGTTCTCCATTATGATTTTATTTAGCAACAGATGATTCTTTGTTCCATATGATTTTCTTTTACTACCTTTTTTTTCTATTGTCATGATTAAATTTTCCTCTAAATGACTATAAACTCTGTCAGCATCAATTCCGGTGTATAGTTTATACGTCATCGAAAGGCAAGTTATTGGTCTATAATTTCTAGAATAACTTGCAGGTTCACCTTTAAGTAGGAGCATTGTTTTTCCTGTTGTTAACCAGGTTGGTGTCTGTTTGGAATGCACATATAAATAGTTCTTATTCATGGCTAAATCTTCATGCAAGATGTTAATACTTTTAGCCAGACGTTAGATACTGCATGGGTTTTTCCAGTTGGAGGTTTTTCTTAACTTTATCTCAGTCTCTCTGGCCATTACTTCATCCCATTTCATATCATGTAGCTTTGAATTTCTTATTCTTTCTTTACTTCTTCTGTCAGTTTAGCATCTTTGTTATGTTCCACAGGATCTTCATAGATATTTCTCCAAAATGTATCTATTTCTTCATTTTTGGGTGGCCTTTCAATTCCTTTTGCCTTGTTTCCTAATTCTCTATAGAAACTTTTGGGTCATCAATAAACTGTTTATTTTGTACTTTTCCTTTATATTTATCTGTGTATCTTCTAAGTTTTTCTGCATGTGCTGAAATTTTTAGTTTATTATTTGCAATATTGCAAGATAGATCCTGATCCATTATAATACTGTGCATTACTTTTATCACATCTATCATTTTGAGTATTTTTGTTGATCTGTTCTCTCTTTTGTACTCTTCTAACAGTGACACTTCTTGTCTTAATTCCTTTATAGTTTTCTCTGTTTGATACTTCCCTGATGGTATTCGATTTCTCCCCTTCCTTTCCTTATTACCATGTGTTCTTGTGGTAGAATTGTATCTGTTATTAATTTACCTGCACAGTAATATATCATGTTTACTTCTGTTATATCGCATAGGTTTCTATGGGCTGTCTTAATTACTGTGTTCATTTGTTTTGTCAAACTTCTGACTTTTTAGGTTTTATTGACCTTCTGCAATCTATTTCTTTGATTGATCTTAATATGTTTATCTATCACTATTAAATCAAGCAGCTCCTCTCTTAGCTATTTTTTTTCTAAACTGAGGGCACATTTTTTGTTCTCCATTTCCTGTGGGCATTCTAGAGAAAGTTCTATACCATCTTCCCGTGGCACATTCTCTTCAGTTTTATCCTGTGTCATCCATTGCTCTATCATATGGGTACTCACTGTTCTATCACTCCTCAGCATTGACTGCGCCAGAATTGCCACCGTTTTCTCTTCCTTCCCTTGCCATCCAGCTTCAACTGAACGTTTATACTAATTTTCAGGGGAAGGCTCCAAAATATCTTCACATGGAAGCTGCCCAGTTATTTCCCATTCTACTGGTTTCTCCTTAATGTGGGTGTCTCTTGCTAAATCCTGCTGTGGTGCTTTCTGAGTTAGATTTTCTACATTGAATCCTTCACTTTGCAGGTACTTCATAACCTCAGTTTCTATTTCTTTAACTTTTCTATTACTAATCTTCTTTTCTACTTTTTGTCTTCTTATTTTTTTATATTGTAAAGTTTTCCATGTCCAGATTCCTTTGCCTGTATTTATCTTCAAATAACTTTGGTGCTACTCTTTTCATATTGGTTATTTACCTTTCTCCTTTGCATAAATATTATACCATATTAAATCTCTTTTTCTTTCCCATGTCCATATTTCTTCTTCAGATGTCTCCTGACCTTCCTGTTTCTCCTTCCCTTGGGGACTTGTTCCATCATGCTGTGATGTAACTTGTATTAGACCTTCTACACCAAATCCTTCACTTTGCAGGCACTCCATAACTTCAGTTTCTATTTTTTTTACTTCTACTTTACTAATCTTCTTTTCTACATTCCCTCTTTGTGATATTATTTTTTTTATTGTGAAATTTTCCTTATCTGGATGCCTTTGCTTGTATTTCTCTTCAAATATCTTTGGGGCTGCCTTTTTTGTATTGATTAATTTGGCTTTTGGCTTTGAATAAATATTGTACCATATCAAATCTCTCTTTCTTTCCCATGTCCATATTTCTGTTTTATACTTTTCAAAAATCTTTCTACCTGTATGCGATGGACATTGAACATTCAAAATACACACCTATGTATATGCATTAGACAATTATCTGCAAAAATGGATGGCCCTGATGTAGAAGGTGTGGAATCCATGTCCCCACTGTTTCTAACCAGCAATCCCTGCTTCACTTATACTCACACATACAGGTAACAAGTACTCACATTCTTAGATTCATGATGGCAACCACTTCTAGTAAAATGTCATCTTATTAAATGAGTTCATGTTCACATTTCTCTCCCTGAGCTTGTGGCTAATAAACTTATATTCTGTAATGAAGCACAAAACAGAATAGATGCTTTGCAATGATAAAAGATTGCCTTGGTGTCTACAGCTCCTCACTGCCTGCTCCGGCATCTTTACCTTCTTCAGCGTAATTGTTTTTAAGGTGATCCAGGGGCAAGGAAGGTAGTATAGCTCCTGAGGTATTTAGCTTTAATACTTGAAACCATAAGCAGTCTGTCAGATGTGCAGAGTGACATCAGCTATAGCGAAAGAACATGAAACATTTATTGTGTCTCAGTTAGAAAGACATCTCTATAGATTCAATTTATGATTTCAGAGGGATCCTGACTAAAGCAGCTTTTCCTAGGCTACATTTAATACTAGCAATCATAAAAAAAAAATCACTCTAAAGGTTGGAAGATCTGGAAACATGCTAAGTGAAATTTAAGCTTTGATGCCAAAATATCCAAAGTCTGTGATTTCCATTCCAGTGTCCAATGATTGGATTTGCATTTCTTTAATAGTTTGGTACTGCAGTAAGAAGATGAAGGATGCTATTCTTCATATTGGGCATGTCAATCTAGGTCCTTTCTTCCTCCATCAGAGGTAGACATGGTAGACGTTAATGATTCTGTGACAGATGTCAAACAGGACAAGGGAGTTTCCCCAGCATTTCTACATTCATGCACTACACTGGTAAACGTAAAATGAACCATCATTTCTAGGACTTATCCTGTTCACAAAATGAAAGATGAAACTTAAACTACTTTTTTTTGTAAAAATATTTCTTTTCCAAAAATAATGTCAATTTGCTTAGTAGAATTCTATATTGGAAGAAGACCTCAGTTGCATCTGTTGGCAGCCTTTACTTTCTCAGTTTGTAATTCTGTCCAACTAGAAAGGTTGTTATTGCATAGATTGCCTTTTTGTTCTACATTTGCAAGACATTTATAGGGTTGGTGTTCCCTATCCTAGTAATGGTTTAGACATATTTTATCCACTGCTCACTTTCTGCACATTCTTGAAGACAGTTGTATGAACTGTCTGGCTGAATTAACCCTATTGCATTATCTAGCACCATTTAGTATTAACGCTCTTCCCTCTTTTGAAGTAATACTGCGGCTCATTTTAATAGAGAACTCAAGTCAAGCAAAAAAAAAAAAAAAAAAAGAAAAGAAATTGTGGACAAAAAGTAAAACATAACTTTTGTGATGACAAACTGCTGCAATGGTGCATTACAATGTCTGCTTTAGAAATAATGGTATGGAATCAGAGATGAAAATATTTTTACAGCTTAACATTTAGCAGTGCATATGATGTGACTGTCCTTGCAATACACATACATGTTCTTATATTTAAAGAGTTTTTGTAATGGATATTCATTTACTTGTGTACAAAAAAGTAGGTTCAGTCTGTGTTTTCAATAGAAAGAAAAGTTATAAGACCCAGACTGCACAGCCAAGGCCAAAATGAAATACTGCAGCCTGAACTGAATATATAATTGCTGATTTTAGGATTGATATCTACTGCTCTTTGGAAATGAATTTCTGAATTAAAAATGGAGCACTGTTATTTCTACACTGAGAAGAATCACAAGAACATGATTAGACACAGGGCTAAAAGAGTAAAGATCACACAGTCACCCAGATGAGAGCAAGCTGGATTTTTCTTTGGCCATGATGTTGTTTATGCACTGCTTTCCATAACTTCATAGATCCCATTTGCTTGTTTAAAAAGGTTAGTTAAGCCTGTTCAAAAGCACATGCATTGCAAGTACATAATTTGTTAAGAAAAACAAATGCTGTTTATTTAAATTAAATTGTCCTACAGAATCTTTCGAAAGAAGATAATTTTATGCTTGTATGAAAGACCAGCTACAGCTGCGGTCATGCCGTGACTGCTAAACATAATAATGCCAACTACATTTTATGCAGAATTCTATCAGTGAAGGAGAAGATACCAATTTGGGCAAAATCCTCACTTCAGTCAGCAGCAATTTTCCCAAAGCTGAACTTTCACAGTGTGCAAATTAATGGAAACAGGCAGAATGAATATCATAGAAGTGTAGGCACAGAAATGATCAGGAGAAATCACTGTTGCAGGAACATAGGCTGGAAACTGACAGTGATGTCTACTAAATAAAACCAGAAAATATTCGTACTGCAAATGTGTTAGGACACTACATAACTTCTAATATATATTAATTCTGAAGTCCTTCTGGGGACAGTCTTGTTATTAATACACACAGGAACAGCTGGGGCAGCATATGGTTTATCAGCTCATATTTATGCTAATTTTGTGTAAATAGGATTTTAATAAGAGACCATTAGTCTATGATTTCCTGGTTCCTGATGGATCACCTTATATAGTGCTGTGAGCTGAAATTGGCTTCTGCTGGTCGCATTTCTGAATCCAAGCAAAACTGTGTTTCCCTTCTGTGGAACCATGTGGTTATTATCCTTAATGGTGCTTTGCAAAATTGATCATGTTATTGTAAATGCAATTAGGACCCCTACTTGCCGGTGAATAATCTTTATTTTTTTAGATGGCTGTTTCAATTGTGCTCCATTTCCCTTTTAATGGGTTTGTGTTAAGTAAAATTAACTTGAAGTTGAATTTGACTTCTCATTGCAAGTGCTGTTACATGAAATCAGACTAGAACTCATTATCAAAAACTGAAAGGAAAAAAAGAATTAAACTTAATCTAGCAGTACTAATATTTTTCCCTTGTACTGCAACGTTAATTCTGGCTGCTACAGAAATGAAAATGCATGTTAAATATGTTTTAATGTACTATGAAGAAATGTAATTTTGGTTTTACAGCTTCCCAACCCTTGCATGTGTTCCCTGTCACTAAATAAGATATACAATGCTATTTTTAAGGTATAATCTAACCAAATGTGTTCAGTGTTTACAAAGTCTTGATAAAAATGGATTATATTCAGCATGTTAAACAAACCTTTTTGGCAGGGTAGTTATATTTTACTTTTACTTGCTCATTGATCCCTTTGATTACTGGGTGGTAACTCTAGACTTAAACACTTCATGGTACAATATAACAAAGTACTACACAGTACAAAGGAGAGAAATTGATAAATTTTAAAGATACTCACTATACCATACACTTAAAAATGTTGGAACACATAGGGTAAGTCTGGCTTTCAAAAGAAATGAAGAGCTGCAGACAAGGAAATCAAAGAATGTAAACAACAACTGCAGGAAAGATACAGAGGCCTGTTCTAGTGTTTAACAAAGGCTAGTAGACTATAGCATATGGTGATGTGGGTATTATCTAGGCCGTCTGATTTTTTGACTAATTGCATTTTTCTGCTGTGTGTCAGGATGCTTAATTATTTCACAACTCTGTGCACCTGTGTTACACTTTTGTTGCTGTTGTATGCTAGGCTATTAGCAATCTTCCATTTAGTGGTCTTAGGCATGATGACCTTGCCCTTAGAATGTAAATGATGTAAGTCTGAGCAAGTAAGTAAACAGTTTGTTATTCTTTGTCACTCATCAGATGAACATTTTTTTCCAAGTAGGCATATAATTAACAAATAATAGCAAAATAAAATGCAATATATGGAATCTGAATTAGACAAACCAAAACCACTATCAGAAATATAAGTTCTGTAAATTAAAAAAAAAAAAAACTTAGGCATACTTGAATTTTACTGTTTTACTCTTAACCCATGTCTTCTACCAGTTAAAAGTATTTCAAATGGCAAAGGCAGACACTCAGAACCATGAGTTTTATGATACATGATAAAATTCAGCCAGTTTACAATGACATTATTAGGTTTATTTTCCTACACTGCCAGGGAATACTCCACTTTAAACTGTCTGATTTACCTTTATGTCTATCAATGAATGCAATGAGGGCTTCAGCTGTGCTTGCTTTCACTACACTATTTTTAGTATACTTGTACATGGAAATCAAATAAACTGACCATTGTGCAGTTTTTCATTTACGTCAATTTAAAATATAATTATCATTTTTTCACGTGACTTAAACTTTTACCAGCCTAAGTTATGTCAATGCATTCATTGATGTGATAAATAATGCAGAGCTGCTTGAGTCTGTATATACACTTGAATGTTTATTATAGCTACTGGCACTTTTATATAGACTTGCCCTTCCAAAGAATGAATATATTCTATAATGCATTCAGTCTGGTGCCTAGTTGTGTGAAAAACAGTAACTTGGCCTTCTTAGCATTCAACAGGAGGTGTGAATTGTTCTGCTAGACTTCTACAGAAGTAAAAGCTTTTTGTGTCTTTTTCCTAAAGTTCTTTGAGGGGTTGTAGCATCGTCAGCATACTGAATGACAGCTGTGTCATTAGTAGCATTGAAGAGGTCATTAATAGAAATATTGGGCCTCATACTCTTTAAAATTTGGTTCTGCATTTGCACCTCCGCAGGCTTGCGTACCTTGTCCTTTACACACCTACTTTACCCCTATATACCTTGACAAATTTAATTCTTAATATAGGTCTCCTACACTCTTCTACCTCTTTGCCCTTACTGCTACTTCTACTGTCTCATCTCACTCCCTCCCTGATAATTTCAGTTTTCCTTCCAACAAAATTCCAACTCGTTCTCACAACCTTCTATGTCTACCTCAAATTCACTATAACTTTTTTTCTCTATATAAGACTAACTAAATACATACTACTCACATATCCCTCACCTTGTCACTGCATGCTACTCATGTCTCCCACACCTCCTCTCTCTTATTTTTCCTACTGATACAATTTGTCATATATTAATATTTTATAACTCTATATGTCACTGATCATAGATTTTCTGTTAGAATAACCGAAAGGCAGCTATGTATGTCCACATTGTGACTTAAAGCTTTGCGTTTTATATATTGTACAAAACTGCCTAGTTTGTAACTGGAGTTTTTTTTCCCAGGTCTCTGCTGAAAATGGCTACTACAGTCTTTTCAACAAAAACGATAAATAAATAAGCAATTGAATAAATTATAGATGAAATAAATTGAATGATAAATTCAAATAATAACAGATGCAGTATGCTGCCCGGTTAAAGAAACTCCAGCTCTACTCAGTGGCATACCACATGCTCAGAGGCGATCTGTGCCTGATGTATAAAGCCATGTCCAACCTGGAATTAATGGACATTCTGCACCTCAGAAAATCCAAATCCCATCGAGCTACACGCTCGAGAGACTTGAACCTCAGCACTGAAATAAATAGGACATGCTGGAGGGACAGATTCATAACCCAGAGGCTCCCTTCACTATGGAATAAAATCCCAGTCCAGGTTAGGCAAAGTCCCTCATTGACTCTCTTCAAGAGAAATCTTGATGAGTGGATGGGAGATCGTAGGTTTACCTCGGGTATCACTTCTGTGTCACTGTTAGACAGAGGCACAGTATACTAACCTCGAAAAAGGGCATAGCAAAATGAATTTAAAATGGGTGGCGAAAGCCAAGCACACTCTGGCTAGGCTTATAAATGCCCTAGGGCAGATAGCCTAGTATGAACCTATGAACCTATAATAGTGCCAGTGTAGTTGTAATGCATGAACCATTAATGTCATTCTTACTGAATTATCTTCTATATATACTAAGTACACAAGCCATTAATTTTCTTTAAATGCTGATATACCCTGATGTTAATGACACCACTGCTTGATTTTTCTGAGTAAGTGCAGGTGTATATTATGACATTTTCCAACAATACATTCAGTGAATACTTAACAAGCTTATGTCTCCAACAGTGCTTCAGGACTCATCCTTGGTAACCTACATTTTGTTACCCATTAAAAATTCCATCAACACATTTGTGGTATATAAGACACCACAGCAGTCTTTCTGTCTTTCCTTTCTTTAAATTATCTTTGGAATTTAATTAAAAGAAGCAATGCAAGGCTTAGTAATTACAAATGATATTTAACGTGTAATAAAACTTTGCAAGCAATAGGATTGGCTGTGGTAAACTAGATATAAGGTGTGTGTGTGTGTGTGTGTGTGTGTGTGTGTGTGTGTGTGTGTGTGTGTGTGTGTGTGTGTGTGTGTGTGCGTGTGTGTGTGTGTGTGTGTGTGTGTGTGTGTGCGTGCGTGCGTGTGTGTGTGAGTGTGTGCGTGTGTGTTGTGTGTGTGGGTGTGTGTGCGCGTCCACATCCATGTGAACATTGCAATGGATCTATATATTTTCCAGAGATAGCTCCACCAATGTGCATATTGCTTCCCAGGATAGTCATATACAGAATAACTTGTACTATGATAAAAGTAACCCCAGGCATGTCTGATATATAAAACATTTTGTTTATTTGTTTGTTCATTTTTTTTTGTCAGATGAATCTCCTTTTGTCTGATTCAGCTTTTATCAGATGGTACTGGGTTGCTGATAAGGCATGCAAAATGTTGATTTATTTGGCACCCACAAGAATATAATGCTGTATCTATTTCAGTCACGGTATATTTTCTGGAAATTCACTGAACATGGTTCCATGGATGTACTTCATGATAATCTTCAGTCTTCTTATTTTAATAGTTTATAGATGACAGCTACAAACTGCCTAGTTGCTACAGCTCACATTTCAAAAGAGAAAATGTGAAAAGACCATGCAGTAAAACTACTGGCTTAGAGCATGACCAAGTGCTGTGTGGTTTAATGGGAGTTTGTCTGGATCATAGTATAAGTAGTTCCTCAGTACAGATGATAGCTCTCACCTTTGCTTAGAACAGAAATTAAGTCTGGACTAGAATGAGTATGTCTTCATAACTGGAAATATATGATCCACAAAGGGGTCAGAGAACTAGAGGATAATGGAAGCCTGTGAAACAAAAACTGGATAGTTACCTGAATTCTTAAGAGTGAACATTAGCCAGAGTTCTGTGCTACTGGTTTCAGGCTTTGCAGTAATAACAGCCTTCACTAGTGAAAACAAGGGATGAGGCATTGTAGCCTTTCCAAACAATGTGTACCAGGTAGACAGAAACATCCAAGGAAAGTACATTGACAAAGTACGAAGGGGGATGGAGAGACTCAAACAGTATTTATGATCTGCTATCTTTCAGTTGCCTTGAGGAGGGAGGATGTGAAACTAAAAGATTAGGTTTACTAGTTACACAGCAGGAAAGGGAATGATCATAACAGAAATTTTCAGTCTTGAGGGATTCGACTAACTGATGCCATGAATGCCTAAGACCTATCCCATAGGCCACAGTGCAGTGTTGCCCCATGTGCTGAGGCTGTATACCTACAGACACCCACACACACCACCATAGCCCATAGCAAATCCCCCATATACCCAGTGAGCCAGTTACGTCAACATATTAGCTCCACATCTCAGAACTCTAAACACTGCCCATATGTGCCCTTATTCATTTTATTAAACCTCCATCTCACATTCCCACACTTTCTTGTGAAAGACATGCACTTCTGTACCCCCCCCCCCCCTGTGCAGATAATGGTAACTGTACCCTGCGTTTTCCACATTCTTACTGGCTGTTGTTTTTGTACACATCATTCTATCTGTGTTTGCTTAGGTATTGTATGGTTGTGTAGTAAAGCTTCCTCCCCTCCTCTGTAAATGGTGATGATGGTGCCATGGCCTTTCTACCTTTTGACTTTGACTGTCTATGTCTGATGCACAAAGTGGTAAGCCTATGCATGCATAAGCACAGTCTGTACCATTTGTAGGCACCATTTTTACAGTTTGTATCTATTTAGCTCTCACACTATTATGTAGTAAATCTGTGTGCAGTCTGCTGACACTCAACTAGTGCCATGATGTATTGTGTCTGGCCCCATCTGCCACAGTCATCCCCTGTTGCTGGCTTCTCCTCTGTCTATTCATTTGCCTCAGCTGCTGCTGTCTGTATTTCAAGCAACTGCAGTCTCTGGTCATTGTTACTCTTTTCTACCTAGTTTCTCAGTATTATATTATGTAGAATGACACAAGCAGTTAGAATTTTTGTAGATGTGGTAGGATCATAAAGCAGGGCTTCACCGGATGTATCCAGATAGGGGAATCATAACTTCAGCAGCAAAAACACACACTCTAAGATGTCTCTGGTTTGTGATAAGTCATAGTTGTAATTTTGCTCTGATGTGTTACAAGGATTTTGCATTGAGTTCATGATCCAAGATTCTAGGGCATATCCAGCATCCCCCCAGATGTCCTTGTGGGAAGTCACCCCTCACAAATAGTTGGCAAAGTTTACATGATTGCCATATGTATGAGGCTTGAAAACTGCCTGGTTGGCCTGCTCACATTATTGATGATACTCTGTGCATTAAGGTCCACCTGACAGCTGGAGTGATATTCATTGCTGCTGTTCACATACTTCCTTCCCATTTCAACAGGCTGCGCCTTTATCTTAATGTGGATGTAGTCTATGACCCCCAGTACTTCATCAAAGTAGCTACAACATAGAAATCCTGCATGATATTGGTTGTCCCTTTTGGGGTAGGTAGGCATCATATATGTTTCCCCACATGCTGAAGCATAGTAGCATGGAACTGGATAATATTCACAAACCAGATGCCTGAGATACCCCACTGTGTTTCCAGCTGGTCACTGAAAGGACCCTGTTGGTAATGTATGTAAGACCACACATACCATGATATCTACTGGGATGGGTACTCCACAACTCTGATGAGGCTGCAGACAAGGCTGAAAAATGTTCACTATTCGTCATATGATTACCTTGTCCCCGAGGTAGAGGTCCATTATGTCAATGTTGTGGAGGGCACAAAAGGTTAAGCATCGCTGGAAGACCTAACACTGCTGGTGATGATGTTATGCTCTGTCTGCAGCTGCAGCTGCTGTAAGACCCTCTTGCAAATGCAGGATTACAGTTGCTGTGGAAAACACTAATATATATTTTGGTTTCGCTTCTGCTTGAACATGAGCATATGGCCACGTTCATTGCTAAAGCATGCATGGCATAACTGCACCTCCATTATATGTTTCTGAATCACTCAGCTATGTTTTTGACTTTATTAGCACACGGCACAGCTCATTATACAGTCATTAGCATATATCTTGGGTGTGCCTTGTTTTCCAACTGGTTTTGTCATGTAGCTGACTTTCCTGAATCAAACTCACCCTGTTCTCCCCCTTCAATTAACTTCTCTTAGTATTATGCAGCAATGGTTTATGACCCTGATCCAATCTTTGTATTCACTTTTTAAAGTATCCTTATTTTAATTAACACACAAATAAAATTCCTGCATTAGCATATCTATCTCATTTTTTTAAATCTTCCCCTTTATATTTTAGAAAATATATCTTCTCTCTAGATTCATATTGCACTTCTTCAGCTTCTGTCATATTTAATAGCAATCATTCTGATGTGTACTTGGGTGCATAATTAAATAACTGGTAAATATTTTTGTCAAAACACAGTACCACTTTCAACAATTATATTGTTGTATAGATTAGCACATCTCTTGAGTACTGCTTAAAATGATTTTGCTTGTAAAGTTGCTCTACTTGATAGAGTTTTGAAAACAATTATATGTATGAAACCTCTTCAGCTGTTTCTGCCAGAACTATTTCTTTAGCAATACTATTATATTATTTATGAATTAATCTTTTTTAATGATTATTTTATAAATCAGTTTAAACTGCAGTAATTGCACAAAGACAATAATAAACCCCTCATTAATTATATGAGGGCAGTGTATTTTTAATTTAAAGTTATAGTACTACAGTGTTGACGCCATATTGTTGACAGTGAAATGTGTGATTTTACTGTAAGTACATAATTGTGGCCTGTGCTACTTTTAATGTTTAAATAAACTGTGATATTTCTAAAATATTTTTATTAATGAGAAAGACAGGACCCCAGATTCATGAACACTTACACTTTGGGCTTAGCCCATGTATGCTTCACTCATTTAAATGCAATCTAATTGGTATTAATTAAAAAGCTCAGAATGCCACGCCCACCTTCAAAACAAGAATAAACAGAAAATATTCTAATGAAGACATAAGTAGGTTAAATACATGTTAAGGAAGCAATTCAATGGTGAAGTGATTCAGGAACATATCAAATGTGTGAGTGCATATCAGTTTTCATCTTGGCCTTAATTCCAGTACTCTGGAATAAAATCACAGAGAAGTTTAGAAGAAAATGTTAGGTGTTGCTGCTTCTGCAATTAACCTGCACGTGTAACAAGCATTAATGCAAGTTGCTGCTGCTGCCAGACCTTGACCTAGAAGGAGAAGAGTCTTCAGACCACATTTGACTTATCATGGACTTCACAATATAGAAATTGTAAATCGTTACAGAGTGAGCAGGGATATCTTAGAGGAAATAAATGTCTGCCACTCACAACTGAGGCCTAGAAAAAATCATAAGGAACCCATCTCATTGGAAACCAAGGTGTGCACAGATTATATCTACTAGCTAAAAGCACTTTTCAAAGACACACAGGGGATATATTAGGGGTATCACAAGCCTCAGCCTTCAGAACATTACACCAGTTTCTGAATGAAATACTACAACATGTAAGGGTTCATATTTGATTTTTACATATCCCAGAGGAGGGAGCTACAACCATGCAAACATTTTATGCCATAGCACACCACCCTGAGGTTCTGCAGGCCATAGACTGCACACACATCAAAATAAAAGTCCCATCTATTGAGCAGGGTAGGAGATACATCAACAGGAAAGGATACCACTTTATCAACTATCAGGTGGTCTATAATGCCTAAGGGATCATCTACAGATTGTGTGCAGATAACTCTGGCAGTTTTCATGACTCACACTTATGGTACACCTGTAGCCTATATGGAAGGTTTGCTAGAAATGACTTTCTACAAGGGCATGTTGTGGGGGATGCAGTTTATGTACTGGAACCTTGGCTCATGACATTAATGAGAAACTCACACAACCCCACTAAGCAAGGATACAATGATCATAGGATCATAGGATTATAGGAAGCTACTAGGCTAATGGATGGCCCTCACAAGCCTAGCCAAGTTCTACCCTTATTTCTACGATCAGCACCTATTGCCCCTGTCCAAGAGGGACACAGGTGGAACATCTGGGATGAATTTACAGTTACCCATCTAATCGTCCAGATTGCATTTGAAAAGGCCAATGAGGTGCTCTGTTTGCCATGAAGTGGCAGTCAGTTCCAAAGGTCCAAAGGTATGGTAACCTCTGGGAGACAAATCTGTCCCTCCAGCAGGTTCTATTAATGTCACATATCAGGTTAAGGTCTTTAGAGTGAGTAACCCATGTACCATTTGACTTGTGGATATGCAGCATTTCCAATAAAGCAAGGTTAGAGATTGCCTTGTATGCAAGGCAGAGATGCCCATGATCAACCAGGAATAAAGTTGAACATGTATTTGGCTTGCTCAAATCAAGGTTCTGATGTCTAGACACTTCTGGTGATGTCCTGCAGCACGACCCAAACACTTCAGCCAAAATATTCACAGTCTGTACCATCCTGCACAATATAACTGCCAGGAAACAGCTGCAACAAGGGCAACAAGGCTAAACACTGTTGTTACCAGCACCATAGGTAGGGTCAACAAATCCAGCATACACAGATGAGGAGTCTGAGGAAGAACCTGCAGTCATGGATGATTATGGCAGATGGAGCCATGAACAATATGCTGTGTTTCTTGCTAAGAGACATAGGATAGCACAGACATACAATACATAAGTGAAATCCTAAGTTGCTAAACACATACAAACAGTAACAGTGATGTATAAAAAATTAGCAACCTTTACTTACCCATGTAAAATTGTATTCTGTGAGCATCAGAGAAAGTCAACCCAGAAAACACAACTTGTATTAGTAGCATTAACCGAGGTAAGTGATGAACCTGTAAAGAGATAGAAATGATTGCAATCATATGCAGGTACTGTACATCATCAGTAAGATAAAACATGGCTCAACTGTACAGCAATGTCGGCAGTAATTCATAAGTGATACAGGCAACATAAATAGCAATCTGCCAAATGCTGTGCATTATGTATTAAATTCGCCAAACTTAGATGCTCAGTAGTGACCAGGGCGATCTTAGCATTATCTGCACAAGGTGGTGAGCAAGCACTAATTACCAACTAGTAGTAGTACTGCATTACTAAGTATTACTTCTTCAAAAATACAATGCAGATCAAAAACAACATAATCATTTGAAACTGAGCAGGAAAAAACAAACAGTACATTATGTTTTATTAAATCAAGCATCTGAGTAAACAAGCATTAGCTATCCACTCTGTGCATCAGACATAAGCACCCCCTTCTCAGACCTAGTGAAAATCAAGGAAAAAAGGTATGAGTAGCATTAAAAATATTATCTATTAGTTCATTCCAGAGACCCACAGGGAATATACTAGGTGCTCTACAGGCTTCAGCCTCCAGAGTATTGCACCAATGTCTTAATGCAGTGCTAGAACTACATGCCAGAGAGTTTGTCACTTTTCCCCACACCCCAGAGTAGAGATCAAGAATAATACAGGAAGTTTATGCTGTAGCACACTTTCCTGAAGTTTGGGGGCATAGACTGCACAAGCATAGAAATAAAAACCCCACCTGATGAATAGGGAAGGACATTCATCAACAGTAACGGGTTCCACTCAGTCAACTGTCAGGTGGTCTGTAATACCCAAGGGATCATCCTCAGTGTGTGTGCGTTGTCAACCCAGGCAGTTAACATGACTCACACATACGGCACATCTCCCAGCTTTACACAAGTTTTGTTCATGGTGATGTTCCACAAAGCCATCTACTGGATGAAGCAGGTTATGCACTCATACGAACAGCACACACACCCACTGAAGAAGGGTACAACAATGCCCACACTCAAACTGGAAACATCATAGTGCATGTGTTTGGCATGATGAAGTCATGATTCTGCTGTTTAGACACATCAGGGGGTGCCCTGCAGTACGACCCAGGCACCCATGCAGAAACGTTCATAGTCTGTGTCATGTTGCACAATATTGTCTAGAAGAAACACCTGCAACAGAGACACCAAGGGACAGGATCACACATTCCTGGATCACAGGCAAGGCCAGCACCTCCAGCACATACAAACAAGGATTTTGAGGGAGAACATCCAGCTGTAGAGGATAGCTGGCAGACCTAGGCATGCACAATATCCCTTGCACTAGATAAGAGGCAAAGGATAGCACATATATTCACCAGCTAAGAGGCAAAGGATAGCACACACACACACACACACACACACACACACACACACACACACACACACACACACACACTTATCAGCTAAGGAATGCACATAACAACTTAAGCACATACAAATAGCAAAACTGATGCCATCCAACGTCCAAAAATTTTACTTTCCCATGTAATGGTGATAGCATCAGAAACAGACAGCCCCAAAAGACACAACTCATACCTGCAGGAATGTCAAGTTAAGCGTAGAACCTGTAATAAACAAACAAATGTGTAACAAGATAAAAGTAACTGATATATCTGCGTACTGAAGAATAACATTTAAGAGGTATGCACAAATGGCATTATTGGTTTATAGACTGATATCTGCAATATACAGCTATGAATTGTATACAATAATCACCATCAAGATGGTCACTTACTCTCTGTGCACAAAGCAGTCAACAGGACAATTATATCAACAATTTCACAAGTAGAGGAATAAGCAGGATTGAAATATCACTGATCTGAATGCATGACTTGCAATATTAACTGAGAAAATCATTCCTAAATGAACATGTAGAAAAATATCCCACATTTTCTTATGTGATACATATGCATAAAATGAACATTGTGAGAAAGACTCACTTAGCTATCTACTCTGTGCATCAGACATATATGTAACCCTAAGTCAAAACAAAATAAACAATGGCCATGGCGCAGTCATCATAATTTGCAAAGGATGGGGGTGTGTGGGGGGGGCATGCCAAGGCTGACACCAAAGAGTAGTGACTGTGTGCAAATAAGAAATATATAAATTCAGTAAAATAGAAAATATATCTAGACCAGTATCTTAAAATTATTCTTTTGTCATACATTTCTGCTTTAAAAGAGGACATTCATCACAGGGAGGTAGACAAATCACTGCGGATCAGCCCACCATCCCTCTGCAGTTTGCAGCACTGACACACAGTACTTCATACCTAACCTTTATATCAAGCATGCTTACCTGCTCCAATAGTTCTTGATCATTCCATTAGACAATTAGTAAATTAACTTAGCCAAATGTAGGGTCAATTCCCAGCAACGGCAATTCGTTTTTATTACTTGATTTCATATAAAAATGATTTGCTGTAAATTAAATAACATTAAACATTCTTTTTTTGTAACCGGATGCCACCTATCTAATCCCATATTATTTATAATAACACTGAGATTGATGCATTTTATGACACATTAATGACTTTGCATCCTATCTGGTTGTGGCAAAGGTTAACAAGTCATATGTCGTGTTTGCTTATATATTGAAATATTGATCTGACATGGCACTGATATTATGTATGTTTTCTCTCCCCATTCCTATCACTCGTTTTTTCTTTTTTTTCTGCATGGAAGCATTGCTGTTGCAACACAATTGACCATAAACACAGATATCTAGAATGACCACTGGAGTTCAGCCTGCCATACCTCCAGAGCCGGCTGTGGCATCGCTACCACAAGGAGTGCAAACACCCAACACATCTGGGTCAGAACCTGTCAGTGTTGTCTCCACAATTCCTATGCTACCTTTTTCAACTGCATTATGTGGCTCTGCCCTGGCTGCTGGCAGAGAGCTATCAACCAGGTGTAGTACTGAAGGTGGCAACTTTGTTGTCTGTCAGAAGCTGACAGAGCTGATGGAGGACATCATGGAGAGTGGACTTGGTGCTTGAACCAACAGTGTAGGAAAGAACTTGTGTTGAATTCCAAAGCTGATGCCATGTCCAGAACTTACCAAGTGATCTGTGACAGGAGGTGATGATTACAGTTCTCAGGGTGAGAACTAGATTCTAACTGTGCTCATGCTGGGCATGGATGCATTTCCAGTGTCCCCTACCATTCCTCAATCATCGTGTGCTCCAATCTTTTGTGCCCATCACCATCTCTGTCTTGTATGTCCCATATGTCTGTGCTGCCTGGTACCTAACCTACCTAACCTACATTACTGTCTTATATCTAAAAACCTTCCCCAAAATTCCTTTAGCAAAAAAAAGGAGAGTATATGTCCCATAAAATAAATTTCATGTCATACATAGCTCTCCACTTCACCTATGTGTCTACTTTCCACACTTGATTTGGTGCATTATTCTGTTGCTGTCACCCTACTCCTGATGTGGTGACTATTTAAATACATCAGCTTCTTGCTACAAGTATACATTTCTGTTCTGATTAAGTGGATAGCTATGGTGCTCTCACACCACTATCCAGCACATCCCTTTGTTCTTCCCGTCAGTTCTACCCACTGCTTGCTGTTATTTCACCTCTGTCCTATCAACCCATTCTCACATGTTTAATCTTGTCAAAAATATAAATTCAAACAATACACATGGCCACACATGGCCCATAAAAAATACTTCAAATTTTGTCTTCACCTTTGCAAGACACTTGAATTCACACATCTGTACTGAGTGACAGTAAATGGTGTTTCACAACCTGTTTTGTAATCATCTGTAAAAGCAGTTATCCTCACTCAAATGTGCTTTCGCACTCTGCACTTTTAAAAAAAAGCAGGTTTACAGCACTAAGAGACAGTTACTATAACATATTTATTAGAATGATGGATGTAATGTATACCTTATGGAATGTTACAGTTATAATTACTGATATGATACCTGTTGTAGACATTCACCCTTGCTTCAATATTTTTGTCAGTGTTCTTCAGATGTATGATTTTAAGTGCATAGTGTATGGCATCCCATGTGGTGTGCTCAGATAATTCCCAGCTCTATAGAATGTTTTTTACATGCTGTCAATGGTTCAAATCCAGAAGCATATCAAATATTATTTAATGTTTATTTTTTTATATATAACTATTGTTTGTGTAGCTGTTTGTTACATATGTTATTAACACCCATATGTCTTAATCATGTTTCCACTCTCCTACTTGTGCTCACTCAATACTGGAATCACTTTATTGCACAGAGCATAACAGAATAATTATGATGACAAAATGAAGAATAACATACTACAAAGATGGTCAGAGATGGCCCACAAACAAAACTCTTTTGTGCTATCCCTGTCTCCCAATCTCTTTCTCTATCTCACACACTCTCTCTCTCCTTCTGTCCTCAGCATTTGCAAGATGGCTGGCACAGAATTGTAACTCACTGTACATGGCAGTTCAGCTCTTATGGCAAAAACTGGTACATTTTTGCCTTCAGCCGCATTAGCCTGCTGCCCCTCATACTACTGCACTTAGCCTTGCTGATCTATGTAAAGTCAGACTGATAGCAATTTGAGAAGAAAGCCATCATCAGGCTGCCAATTCAATGTATACCATATGGGATGTTGGTATTGTAGCTACTGTTATGAAGTATGCTGCACACAAACTTCATTGCTTCATAGTGTTTCTGTAGTCTGGAATTCCATCAGCATTAACATATTTGACCCCTTATGTGTTTCATAGTCAAGTCTAAAATGCTCTTAACTTCACGAAAGTAAGTGCAAGGCACTTGGTATAGTCCAAGCTTTACTTGATAACAAGTATAGTGCATAGACACATCATTAAAAATGTTGCTGCTATTGGCAATTAAGGTGGCAGGATGAATTAGTTTACATTTCCATCCATTATCTGTAGTCTTTTAATAATGACACCGACTTGTATGTCATCATGTAGTGACTGCATTTCACATACAATTACATACAAAGTATGAGGACAAAATGATTGACTTTAACAATTGGCTAAGCTTCTGGTGTCATTCAAAGGGGATCCAGTATCTGTCTGCCTGGGACGACATAATCAACAAACCACGATGCTTTGCCAGAGATGGTCTGCACATGTCACCTATGAGATTCAGGTTACTGGCTAAAGCTCTTGCCACCCCATAGTGCCTTTTTTAGGCAAGGTTCAAAGGACAAAACCACCACCGTTACAGATACAAGCATGCAAAATCTGAAGGTAATACTACTCAATGCTAGAAGTCTAAACCTCAAAATCCACTCTCTCGAGGTACTCCTAAAATGGAGAACATCGATATCTGTGCAGTAACTGAGACCTGGTTCAAGACTCCAGAGATCACCCCTGCAATACCAGGCTACAACTCTTACCACACTTTTCGACCACCAAACCAAGACTGAAACACTAAAGGTGGAGAAGTGTCCATATTCACCAAGGATATTCATACCTCCAGGCTAGTTGCCCAACACAATGCATCTGAAATTCTCCAGGTGCAACTAACACTAGGTAAGACTGCAATCCAAACTGTAGCTTGCTACAGATCCCCCACCATGCCCCAAGAGTCTCACTACACCTTTCTAAACATACTGGAAAATATTAAGATACAACCAAACACCCTAATACTGTGTGAATTCAACTACCCTGCATTAACTGGGAAAACTACTCGGGTACCAACACCTTTTCCCAACTGTTCTTGGAATTCATAAATTTCAATGCCCTGGATCAACTAATCCATTGTCCCACCAGGGGCTCCAATATCCTAGACCTGGTCATTACCAACATGGGAGATAGATGCTCCACACCAGTGGTCACCCCCTCATTGGTCAGGTCTGACCATAAGCAAATCACCCTTGACATCCACATCCCTCCCCCACCCCCCAGTAAGGAAACCTCCGTAAAAAACTTTTCAAAAGTCAACTTTATGCTACTCAAGTCTGAAGTGACAAACTTCATGACACCCATGCAGACGGGAGCTGAAAGTTCGACTGCTGAATCCTACACTAAGGTACTGTATGAACACATCCACTCGTGCATGAATCGTGCCATCCCATATAGAACCAAGATGCTCTCCTCCAAAACAAGGAAGCCAATCTGGTGGTCCCCTGACATAAACAAACTATACAACAGAAGAAAGAAACTGTTGCAGAAAAGAGGAAATTCCCAGGATGCAAAAAAACTCCTTTACCAGCCTCAGTAAGAAACTAAGATCCTTCATAAAATCCTGCAAAGGTTGTTACAAAAATAAAATTGCCAAAGATTCCAAAGACACCCGCAAGGCATTCTACAGTTATGTCACGAATCTAAATGACAATGCTCAGATATGCTCTGAGCTACAACAGAATGGCATTAAATATATTGATCCCAAGGATATTGCCAATATCCTGGCAGATAGATTTAGTGCCAACTTCACCCCCCTCTCACCCTCTAAAGGGCCCATCTCAATACCAAAAGATTGCCAAATTCTGGTAATCATGGCCGCACAGGTAGAAACCACACTCTCCAAAGCTAAGAATACAGCATTGATGGGACCACATGACATCCTGGGCTGTGTACAACATGAACTACAAAATTAACTGGCACCTCACCTAAGTGTCATGTTTAATCATAGCCTCACCTCAGACTTTGTGCCCACTGAGTGGCACACAGCTACAGTTATCCCACTTCACAAGGGGGGATCCACCTTGGATCCCAGGAACTACTGTCCCATCAGTCTGACGAGCCTGATCTGTAAGGGCATGGAATGCATTATCATGGAACCTATGAACAAAGACATTGGCAACCTTAAAACACTGGACCCCACCCAGTTTAGGTTTGTGAAGAGCCGATTTTGTCTCCTGAACCTGATTGACTTCTTCGAATCAGGCTCCACAGCTGTGGACGAGGGTAAGGTGGTCCACACAGCCTATCTGGACCTCGCCAAGGCCTTTGATACCATCCCCCACTCTGGAATCATAGATAAACTTACTAAGCTGGACATAAATCCCTACGTCACTCGATGGGTTGTCAACTGACTTACTGACAGAATCCAGACTGTAAAAGTAGTAGACTCCAAATCCAGCTCCAGACAAGTGACAAGTGGAGTACCTCAGGGTTCAGTCCTGGGACTGGTCTTGTTTGGCATCTACTTCTCTGAAGTACAGGCCAAAACTAAGGGACTCTGGCTAACAAAGTTTGCAGATGACTGCAAACTGGGAGCCATTACTGAATCCACAAATTATGTGGATATTCTACAAAACGGCCTTACAGAAACAGATGCTTGGTGCCAGAGCCATGGGTTCAAGTGTAATGCCAAGAAATGTATAGTTATCCCCTTTGGGAAAAAAAACATGTACCCATGAATTACCACATAGGTGGCAGTACACTAAACACCAAATGTGTGATGGGAGACTTAGGGACACAGGTGGACAGTGGTCTTACCTTTGATAACCACATCGCCACAACAGCCAGGAAATCCTTCTTTGTGGCACACCTCATCACTAAGGGCTTTTCATCCAGAAAAAAGAAGGTCATTGTCCCACTGTACTCATCTCTCATTAGACCCATTATAGAGTACAATGCCCCATTTGGTATGTACCTCCCAAGACATCTGCAACAGCTGGAAAGGCCGCAGAAATACCTCACTAAGAGAGTCACAGGCCTAAAGCAGATGCCCTATGCTGACCGTCTAAAAAACCTCCAGCTATATTCTGTGGCATATCATCTACTCAGAGGCAATCTCTGCTTAACATACAAGGTCATGTCAAACCCTGAGCTGTTGGGTTAAAGAAATCCCAATCCCTCAGAGCCATACCTTATCATCACAATGAACAAAACATGCTGGTGGGATAGGTTCCTGACCCAGAGACTGCCCATACTCTGGAATAGATTGCCCATACATGTCAAGCCGAGCACCTCCTTGGCCCTCTTCAAAAGGAACCTTGATGATTGGATGGGAGATAGAAAATTCAACCTGGGGATCACGTCAGTCACCCTGCTAGATAGGGATCCAGGGAAGTAAATATTGCAGGAAGGGAATTGTTATGGCTAGGCTTGTATAGGCCCTAGGGCCTATAGCCTTGTACCAACCTCTTAACCTATAAACCTATAAGTAATACAGCATGCAACAAATGTGTGGCCAGTAACCAGATAAGAAGGCTGTCTAAGTATGCACCTGTATTATTCATTCCAATGAGTACTTTACAGCAATTATCATAATAAATTTTTAAATCTTGACACACAGAACATTAACATTACACACATCCATGCTATACTGGATAAGAATCAGAACTTATTGTAAATCTACACTCCTTATTTGTATGAAGGTTGGTATGAAACACCATAGACTACTGTTAATTCCTGTTCTAAGTTGAAAACATCATAATATAATTACACATGTACTTTGCCATCAGTCATGCAAATGGACCTGCCAATGGTATACTTCACAGTTCTGATGAAGTCTTAGTAAATTAAGACAAAAGCACTTAACTAAGTTGTTACTCTTTTGGAGTGTATATTTATTTCATTTTACTTTATTAAAGTTTTAAGTCCTTAAAGGTGGTGTATGACTAAATGAATAGCCACTGTCTCCTGCACCGAGTTTTTTGTTTTGTTGGTTCTAAGTCTCTGGTCCAGTTTGAAGTTTTTCATAAGTGTCATTGTCATCAATACACCATATTATGAAACAGCTATATGTTACTCAATCTACCACAATGTACATGAATGACATAGATAAGTTATCTGAGCAGTATGTAATGACTTGTGATCAACACATTGATATTACTTCCGATTGTTAAGACACAGTCCTTTTCACCCAGACCTGTGCTGCACACTAATTTATTCTGTACTAGACTGATGTAATCCTTACAAGTGTGCAGTATCCCACATTTAAAGTCAGTCTTCTCCTGTGGTACTTGTAATTGGTACAGTGTACTCTAGATCATGTAATTAGATCGGTAGGTGTTTGAATACAGCAGTGACTGACTGTCATGAGAGAGAGTCTGTGCATGTGTGTGTGTGTGTGTGTGTGTGTGTGTGTGTGTGTGTGTGTGTGTGTGTGTGTGTGTGTGTGTGTGTGTGTGCACACGTGTGTGCACTTGCATCTGTAGTGCAAAGTAGGACTGGTTTCACTCATGCATCTGATGTGTACAGTACCACTCAGGAGAAACATGTAAACTAGGATAGAGCACCCCATCAAGTTCTTCCACTTTTGTGACAGACATCTTCTCTGCAACACACAAATGAGGTCATCATTTCAAATGTGCACTATATCATTGTTTTAATCAGACTTTTCCTTTGGTGCTTGTGATTCATACTGCGTACTCTAGATTGTTCAATGAGATAACTAGGTGGGTCAAATTCAACTGTGTGGACCTGGTATGAGTGTGGCAAGTAAATATGAGTTCAACAGGAAATCTGATGAGTATGCTCCCAATCAGATGATTTACTGGCATTAGAAGAGGACTCAGACCTCGGTTTTTCCCCTTTTACCACATCCAATTGTTGTGCTACACACTTATGAGGTCATCCTTTCAAATGAGCTGTATATTATCCTTATATTAAGACTTCTCCTGTGGTGCTTCTAGTTGATACTGTGTTTTCTAGATAGTGAAACTAGATATACAGGTGATCTGAATCCAGCAGTGATTGACTACTCTGAGTGCATTTGACTCCTTTGTACTAGGTAATAATGGATTCACCCACAGGTATGATATGTAACTTTACAGTGGTTGTTGGGTCTTTCACCATTTTTAGTCCCTTATAGAATGCTCATCACTTTATCTATCCAATGGTGTTGTCATCCTTCCAAATGTATAAGTTCACACTTATAAATGACACTTGGGAATCATGCAACGTCTTCTAGCTTTTGACCATAATTAGGTATCCATTTCAATCCCAGACATTAATCCATAGACTCAGTTGTCTTAATGTGTGGATGAATGCACATGTAGGTAGGAACGGTGCCACACACATATCTGATGTGTACATGTATAACCAGAGAGGGTTCTTTTACTATCTGTCCTTTTTAACAGACAATTGCTTTATTAAACACTGATAAGCTGACTTGGTGAAATGCAATTTATCTCATCTTTGTAATGCTCCTTCTCCTGTGATGAGAGGAAATGATAACAGTGTTCTGTAGCATAACAGATAAAAACAAGCACAGCAGAACTAGATGACCAAAATGGTAAAAAACAGAAACAGCACAAATAAAACAACCCAATCGCTCCACCACGGCAAAATAAAACTTTAATAAAACTTTAATAGCAAACGGAATCCCATTGACATTAAAGTTTTATTTTGCTGTGGTGGACTGATTGGGCTGTTTCACTTTTGTTGTTTTAGTGTTCTGTAGCTTGTGGGTTTAGGAAGCCATGAGTTTGAATCCCACATTATCTACTCATTATACATGATTATGTTTCTACAGTCACAGAGATGACTGCATGATGCAATACATGTAGTTGTACACACCTCCTATCATGCAACATTTTGTAACACAGAGGCAAAGGATGTCATCTTTGCAATTAATTTAAAGGCACATATATATCTTGCAGTATTAAGATGATGTAATGCCTTCAATTAGACCCTGTCTCACATTTGCAGTAAGACTTCTGCAGGGCATGTGCAGATAAGACAATATCCTGTTGTTTGTGTAGTTAGATAGGTGTTCAAAGCCTGTAACTACTGAGTAGTATGAGTGTGTGTCAGTATACTGCTAAACAAGAAGTGCATCTATCACAGTTTTAAGGCATATAGAGGGCTCCACCATTACTTTTAGCCCCAAACAACTACTTTGCACCACAATAATGATGTCATGTCTTCAAATATGTTCTGTTTTACAGTTGTGGTAAGTCTTACCGTGAGGCACATGCAGTTAAAATATATTTTTTTTAAACTGAAGCTTATATAGTCAGCTGTTCAACTCCATCAAAGAACAACATAATATGAATGTAATCACATGACACAAATACACTTTATACTTTACTGGTAAAGTACAACAAAAAAAAACAGGCTTAAATAGTGGGAAGTATACTTGCTGTGTTCAGTTCAAGTCAGTCACAGAAGGTAACCAAATGTTCCACAAAGAGAAACGAAGCTGTAAACTATAAACTGCTTTACTTTGCGAACTCTTAATCTTCATCAGGCCACTTTGTTGAAAGCGCTAGCCCTGTGTTTTAATTATTCTAATAAACGTGGTTTCTACTGGACGCTTGGATTTATTTTTACATGCTGGCTGCGTGTTTTTTCTACAAGCTATTGCCCAGTGGATGAGTAGGTTCGAATGAACACTCTATGGTGATTTTGACTCTTGTTTATTGGATTAAGAGTTCGCAAAGTAAAGCAGTTTATAGTTTACAGCTTCGTTTCTCTTTGTGGAACATTTGGTTACCTTCTGTGACTGACTTGAACTGAACACAGCAAGTATACTTCCCACTATTTAAGCCTGTTTTTTTTGTTGTACTTTACCAGTTTTGTTTATTATCAGGCGAACAGAGTGTAGTGAGCACTATTCTTTGTTTTTAAACACTTTAAACTTTGTTTCTATGCTTTTATTTCTTAACAAATTCTTATCATACATTGGTGATTTGATGTCAGTTAAATAGGTGTTTTGTGATACTTGTGGAGGGAATTCTAATGTGCTGCATGCAATTATTACTAACTTCTATAGCATGAGTACCCAGATAGGCAGTGGTTCATACCTGCGAATGTATATGTGCAAAACAATACACAAACAGTGGCTTACTCAACAAAAAGTGATATTGCTATGTCACACTTGTGTGGACAGTAACATTACTGTATCCTTTTGACCCCTAAGGATAATTTGTATTGGATAAATGAACATCAAATCCTTTCTTACTTCACGCATTGAAGTGTGCTCTTTGTGACACCCTTCAATAGTATCTCCTGTGGCAGAAGCAGTTGCTACACAGCTTCATAGAGTATGGAACATGATCAGCAAATGTTTGAATCAAGTCAAGCTTGTCTGTCAGATACTTGTGACAGACAGGAGTGACTTATTCAAAGACTGGAGATATGGCACAGTAATAGGTACACTTTTTTGTGGGGTCTCATATCCCTTGTTATGGGAACCATGAGTATTACAATAGGATAATGACATAATCGCTTCCAGTGTGTTCTTTATGGCAGATCAGATATGGTTATTTCTGTGGCTACAATTGTTGATACACCTCTCTCTGAGATCTGACTGTGGCATATGCATGAATATGGCAAGCTATAACTGTTGAGTATGTCAGTGCATGCTTGCAAGCATTATTTATTTCCCCCAAAATAATGATCTGTAATTGCATGACTTCATGGATGTTTACATTTTATTTGTTCAAATTATAGGTCTTTAAAGGAAATGAGGCCTTATTCATAATGTATGCCATGCTGCAAATTCATCACAACGTGTAAGTAGGCCTATGGTCTGACACTTTATTGTGGTGTTATGTTGGGTAGTTGATATTATTGTAGTCTTTGCTTTACTTCTTTATGAGCATGCCCAGTATAATGCTGCATTAGGTGTACACCTTTTTGCATAAAATATATTAAGTAATCAATGTCATGAGATAGTTCTTGTCATTTGCTATTCTTTGTTAAAAAGAAATAGAATTAACCTCTGGAAATTTGGTTTTGTCAATTTCAAGGCAATGGACCTGCACACTAAGAATGACTTTTGCCACAGGCCAGTGTATAACTGGTTTATGTGAAATGTAATACACATTAATCTTTCACCTGGGTGTGATGTATGTTAGTGTAGTGTCATACAGGTATTATTAATTAATTTATTTATTTATTGACATTTGATTACCGGGGAAGTCCAATTGGGTAGAAACACATTTTCAGAGCAGGCTTGGGGAGAAGTGCTCCAAATTATTACAAAACATTTTAAGACCGATAATTTTACAATCTTTAAAAATAAAACAAAAATACATGCAGTTTAAATAATTATAACAAATTAGACAAAATATGAAAACATTGATTGACAATCAATGCAAGTTATATGACACTCATTTAATATTTAGAGATGTTTTAGACAATTTCTAGAGAAATTAAAGGTAAGTTAGTCTAATACAAACTGTAATTGCAATATGAAGTGTGGAAAAACAGTCTTATGGTGTATTTAGAGAGAAAGTCAGGACAGAGAATTTGATTGAAGTAAGGAAGTAAAAAAGGGAGAGTAAGGAGCTATAAGGAATGAAAAGGTACCTGTTTACATTTAGGGATATAGTTGATCCTTGTTTTGAACAAGAACAGAGCCAGATTTTAGCTAGGAAGTCTTTTAGAGTGGTTTTGAATGATGGGAGGGAGGATATTCACCAGATGGATACAGATAAGGAGTTCCAGGCCGTAGCACCCTTATAAAGTACAGACAATGGCCAGCAGATCTAATAGGTTTGTAGACAGGAGATTTTGGTCATGGGATTGCAATAACTGACTGGGAATATAGTTGTGTAGAATATTTTTTTAACTGCTGGACTGGCAGATGGATGCTGGATAATTTTATAGGTGGTAAGAAGCTGTGTATATCTTAGTTGATGAGGCAGTTCTAACCAATTTAGACATTTTAGTATTATACAATGGTGGGTTCTGAAAGGGGTATTTGCTGCAAATTTAGCAAATTTGTTATAGCATTGTTCAAGTTTTATTTTTGTGAAGCCTGGAGGTTAGTAAGGATGGAAGCACCATAAAGAATTGTGGGGAGGAGATAAGTAGTGGCAAGTGTAGTTATAGTTGCATCAGTGAGAACATTTTTGACAATGTAAAGCATCCCTAGTTTTTGATGAGTTTTTCTTATGCAATTTTGTATACACAGATCGAATGTAAGATTATCATCCACTATCACCCCTAATAATTTAGGAGAAGTGACTTCAATGGTTGTATTATGAAGACAGAGAAATTTGTTTTTTCATGAGAGGGATTTGGGGAAAAAAGTAGTAGCTTGGTCTTTTTTGGACTGGGCATGAGTTGTCAGTTATGAAGTCATATTTCAATGGCTATTAAAGCTTCCTGAGTATTTTGTGGAGGTGTACCATGTTGTCAGATGTGCAAATGAGAGTGGAGTGATATGCATATTGTATTAGGGTGGCCTGCTGTGTGGATGTATAGAGGGTGTTGGGTAAAATGTTAAAGAGAAGGGGACCAAGGACAGAGCTGTGTGGTGCCCTGGTGGTGACTGGGAGGTAAGGAGAGAGTGTTTGAGTGTCATTTTACTGACTGATACCTATTGGACAGGTAGCTTTTGAACCACAGAAGGGTGGGCTTGAAGAGGCCTAGTGAGAACATTTGAAGTAGAAGTTTGCTGTGACAAACTGTCAAAGGCTTTAGCTAAGTCCAGAAATAAAGAAAACATTAGTTTGCCTTTATCTCTAGCTTTATTGACAGTATCTATATAGGTTAGAAGGGCAGTGCTAGTACTAGGGGATGGATGGAAGTCATGTTGTTTAGGGTACAGGAGTTCTTCCACCAGGAGATGATCTCACATGTGTTTTTGAATACATTTTTCAAGTATTTTAGCAAGGGAAGATATGATTGCTATAGGTCTAAATTATTAATGTCTTTTGAATTTCTTCCTTTGTGCAGAAAAATAATGTATGACTTTTTCCAGAGAAAGAGAATGTGATATTTGTGGACTGACATATTTATAAGGATTGAAACAGTATAGGCAGTGCTATTGGTTGCTATTTTTAGCTACTTGCTTGGAAAGTCATCAGCTGAAGAACACTATTGTTTAAGTTTGTTTAAGACTAGTTTAATATAGAATGTGGGCAGAGGTTTGAAGGTGAAAGTGGATGTGGTGATATGTGGCTGTTAGGCAGGGTTGGGATTAGATGCTGAGGAATCTTGGTTAGATATGCTATACTATATATAAAGTAAGAATTGAACTGTATTGCAGTTTTGAGTGCTGAGTTATTGGAAGAGGCGTTTGGGTTGAGTTTTTGACTGGGATGTAAGAATTCTTTAATGAATGTCCAAACTTTGTTTAGGTTTATATTTAGTATTATTCTGAAGGTTATCATAGTATCATTTTGCTGTTCTCATTTATTTGCTTTTTAGGATGATCATAGAATCATAGGATCATAGAAGGTTACTATGTTAATGGCCCTGGGGCCTTTCCAAGCCTAGCCAAGAGATAATCCCCAAAAAGAAACCTCAGTCACCTGTCACTCCTGTCAATGAGGAACATATGTGGAACCCCTGGGACCAATTTGTGGTTTCCCATCCACTCATCAAGGTTGCACTTGAAGAGGGTCAGCGAGGTGTTCTGTTTGACTTGTATGGGAAGTCAATTCCAGAGGCAGGACAGCCTCTGGGAGACAAACCTGTCCCTCCAGCAGGTTTTGTTGATATTGTATATTAGATTCAGGCCTTTTGAGTGGGTAGTGCGTGAGGACTTAGACTTATGGATATGGAGCATCTCTAGTAGGGCAGGGTCCAAGATTGCCTTATAGGCGAGGCACAGATAATCCTGGAGCAATCTGTATGATACTGAGTAGAGTGATTGTCATTTGAGCTTGTCAGCACAGGACAGGTGTTGGATGCCATGGATTCTCTTTGTGAGGTATTTCAGTGGTCTTTCCAGTTGGTGCAGGTTTTTGGAGAGTTACATCCCAAAGATGGCGTTATACTCAATTATTGGTTAATGAGGGAGGAGTATAGAGAGGTAATAGCCTCCTTTTTTCTAGATGCAATCCCTTTACTTATGAGATGAACCAAGTAAAAGACTTTTCTGACCACTGTTGCTACATGATGGTTGAATGTGAGGTTGTTATCAACCTGAGCGCTCAGGTCTCTCACCACAGGTTGTGTGCTTAGGGAGTTGCTGTTGATGTGGTAATCAATAGGGGTCATGCTTTTGCTGAATGTTATGATGATACTTTTTTTGCATTTAGCTGGAGGACATGACTTTGGCACCAGTCATTAGTTGCTGTGAGACCCTCTTGCAGTATGTTAACATCATTTGGGGAGACAATGACAGCACCCAACTTACAGTTGCCCACAAACTTGGTCAGCCACAGGTCTTTTGACTTTACCTGGACCTCTGAGAAATTGATGCCAAACAGTAGGGGCCCCAGGACAGATCCCTAGGGAGCCCTACTAGTAACAGTTTGACTATTAAAAGTAGAGGTGCCTATTTTGACTTTGAGGGTCCTGTCATTTAGCCAGTTGGCCACCCATGTGATGAGATAGGGATTTACGCCAAGTTGTGTTAGCTTTTTGACAATGCCTGAGTGGGGGACTGTGTCAAAGGCCTTGGCCAAGTCAAGGTAAGCTGTATGTACTGACTTTCCCCTCATCCAGGGCCTCGGTGACAGTCTCAAAGATGTCAACCAGGTTCAACAGGTAATATCTACCCTTGACAAATCCGAACTGGGTGAGGTCAATTGCTTGGGGATTGCCTAAGTCCTTGTTTATGATATCCATAATAATATACTAGATGGATTTACAGATCAGACTTGTCAAGCTAATGGGGCGATAGTTTCCAGGGTCAATAGTGGCACCGCATTTGTGCAAGGGGATGACAATGGCAGTTCTCCACTTTGCTGGAATGAAGACAGTACTTAGGCTGTGGTTGAATGGGGTACTCAATGGCGAATAGAGTTCTTGCTGGAGATGGTGCAGAATACATCCTGGGATACTATCAAGTCCCATGGAAGCTGTGTTCTTTGCCTTGGATAGGGCCTGTAACACTTGATCTACAGAGATGTGAGGTGCAGGACAAGTATCGGGGATGTTGAAAGGGCCTTGGGGGGCAGGGGGGTGAAGTTTGCACTGAACCTCTCTGCTAGCAGGTTGTCTAAGTCAACAGGGTCAGTGTAAGTGATACTGTTTAGCATTAATTTGGAACAAACCTGGGCTTTGCCACGGAGGTTTCTGATGTAACTGAAGAAGACTTTATGGTTTCCCTTTGTTATGGAGGCTAGTTTTGATTCATAATTAGCCTTGGAGCTTTTCACTAGTGATCTAATTTGCTTGTTGAGGCTAAGAAGGGAGTTTTTCCAGTTTATAATTTGTTCCCTTTTACCCTTTGACAACAGTTTTTTGCTTTTGTTGTAAAGCTTGTTTGTGTTTCCATGAAGAACAGGTTTTAGCTCTATTGGGTATGGCTGAGTCCATGCAGTTGTACAGATGCATGTATACTGCATTGGTGTACTGTTCAGCATAGTTGTCTGCATCCTCTGAGGGGGGTGGTGGTGTGAAACCACATATACCCTCCATTAGGAGGTTGTAGACAGCTTTTGAGAAGTTTTTTAGGTTGATTATGGCTGGGGGAGTGTTGGGTGGGAGAGAAACTTTGAATGAGACAGTCCAATGATTTGATCTCACCAGAAAAGAACATGCTATGGGAGTGGTGCATTGGTCACCCACGTTGGTAAGAACCAAGTCCAGACTGTTATCTCCTCTTGTGGGGAATGAGACAAGCTGGTCTAGTGCGTTAGAGCTGTTGAAGTTGAATCCTTGAGAGAGTGCATTAGTGCAAGAATAGTTCACAAAGTCTATGGTGGGGTAGTTGAAGTCACCAAGGATCAGGGTGTTAGGGGGTACCTTGATGGAGTCAAGTAGATCCAGGTAAGAGGAGTGGGTGTCCTGAGTCATGGAGGGGTGTCTATAGCTAGCTATAACTTGGATGGGTTTCTTGCCAACTGTCAGTTGTACCTGAAGTAGTTCTAGTGCATCATGCTGGCAAACCAGTCTGGAAGTGTGCCTGTCCTTAGTGAAGATAGAGACACCACCACTCTTAGTCTTCCTGATCTTATTTTGGGGTCAGAATGTGTGGAATGTGGTATAGCCTGGTAAGGCAGGGGTGCTCTCTGCAGTCCTGAACCAAGTTTCCATGACCACACAGACATCAGCATCTTCCAGTGCAAGGAGGTTAAGGTTAAGGCTCCTAGCATTAGCAGCATAACCTTCAATTTCCTTTTTGACAGATCTTTTAAGTTAGAAGGTTTGTCTTTGGAACATTGCCTAAAAAAGGCACAATGGGGGAGGCAAGAACCTTGGCCAGGATCCAGAAACTCAGAGGTGACAGGTGAAGGCCATCTCTGGCAAAGCTTTGAGGCCTGTTGACCATGTCGTCTCAGGCAGACAAATACTGGATCCCCTTGGAATGACACCAGAAACTAACCCAATTGTTGAAGTCAATCATTTTTTGTTGGTATTGTGGTATCATTCTTGGTGAAGGTAGGATGTTGCTTAGAGCTAGGGTCATACCTACCTGGAACACATAGTCTAAGAGTTCACTCATGTCTCTCTTCATATAGTCCAGAGAGGTACATCTCAAGTCATTCACATCAACATGTATAATGATAAGGTTTTACTTGTACTTGTGCAGAGACTTAAGTGTGTGATGTGGTGGATTCTGGCACCAGACAGACAACTGACCACTCCTTGTTGAGCCTGGTGAGGGGGACATCAGTGTGTCTCACAACTGAGTCACCGAGGACAAGTGTGTTTGGTTTATTGTTATGTCTTGTGGGTTGTGGTGGTTTATGAAACATTCTGATGTTTTCAAGATATGGCAGTGTTTTTTATTTTTGCTATTCTTTCCATATTTTTTTCTCTATTCTACATTAGAATTCTACTGCTTTTGAATAACCAAATTGCATTATTTGTGTTTATTCTCTTCCTTGTAGGAGGTGCAAGGCTATTTAGGATATTTGAAAAGTTGTATTAAATCCATTTACAGCATCATCTGAGGGGAGGATTTTTAGGAAGTTCCAGTTACTAGATGACAGTGTAGTAATGAACATTTCTGGGTTAAACTTGGAAAGGTTACCTGTTGTTTTATAAATATGCTGTTTGACTGGATGTTTGAGATGTCTGGTCATATTGATTGGAAAATGATCACCGAGAAAGCCTGACATTGTACCTGTGGCAGTGTATTTGTTAGGATTTGATACTAGGATCCATTCTAATAGGGAATTTGATGTCTTGCTATAATGTGTGGGGCTATGAATTAGTTTGAAACCATGTACGTTTATGCTAGGTGTTGGAGAGTTAGAGTTTATGTCCAACAAATTGACATTCACATCACCTAGTAGTATTTTTTCTTGTGGAAATGTTATGGATATCCAATGTTGGATATTTTCCCATAAAGCTGTATTGTTGCCAGGACTTGTGAATTGACAATTGTTTCCTGGGAAAGTCTGACTGGGTAATAAATATCCATTTGCAGCAAAGGCCCAGGGAGAAAAGCTGCAGAGAGTTAAATAACATCAAATAAAACACTAGTACAAATTTAATTAAAAAAGCATATATAAATACAGTTTGATAGTGGAATTCACAGTGTATAATAAAGTGAGAGGAGACACCAGCAATGTAAAAATAAAAATAAATAAAAAAATGATGATTAAATATGACAATCAGTACATACAGAAGTATTAGAAGTATTTGAGATTGAGTTTCATTGTTTGCATATGCAGTGTGAATTTAAACTTTGAACAAAACTTTTTTTTTGGTTTAAAGATTTCAAGCAGTTTTTTTTGTCTTGAGGGCACAAAGGATGATTTGGGATATAGTGATGAAGTAATGGGGAGAAGGAAGAGCAGGTAGAGGTGTTACATGCAAGCAATAATCCCCATCAAGGTGTGTGTTACTGTGTAAATAATGCCCACCCACGGGTGCTATGAAGTCCAACACCGCAGATAGAGGGCCACTGCACCCTGGAAGGGCATTATTTACACAGTAACACGCTCCCCGGAAGGCATTATTGTGCTTAGAGAATGGTCTGTCTGTGAAATCATTGTACTTTACCTACTTATTTTTATTACTGTATGATTATTATTTTTTACATATTTTTGATGTAAAATACCTCCTCCACCTAATGTTTCAAAGTGGCTATAGTGTATGTAAATGGTGTTGGAGGAAGCATTTTACATCTAAAACATAACATTTTTTAAAAAATATTTAGATATTTATTTTATTTTTTGCTCCCTTACTCCTAAATGTGTGTTTTTTTGCCAGTCATTGGAGATTGAAGCCACTAAATAATGACATATATTTGACTTTCAGACTTTATTTCCTTCAGAAAATTTATGTTAAAACAAGTCCTGTTATTTAAGCTACTTTGTAATTTTAAAAGAATAGTATTTAATATCTGTTCCTATTTTGGAGCCTTTGCTTCCCCTTTATTTTAGACTTTATCCAGATTTCTTGAGCTAAGAGGTCAAGAGGTATGCAAGCCACTTTACTGTTGCTGTCACTGGTCAATCGATCTCACTCCCTCTTTTCATACACACAAACACTTGCACTTCAGAAAATGTATGCTAACACAAATCCTATTATTCAAGTAACTTTGCGATTTTTATAACAGAAATATTTAAAATCTGTTCCTATTTTGAGTCTTTGTTTTCCCCTTTATTTTAGACTTTATCCGGATTTCTTGAGCTAAGAGGTCGAGAGGTATGCAGTCCTCTTTACTGTTGCTGGCACTGGTCAATCGATCTCACTCTCTCTTTCATACACGCAAACACTTGCACTTCAGAAAATGCATGCTAACACAAATCCTATTATTCAAGCAACTTTGTGATTTTTACACCAGCAATATTTCAAATATGTTCCAGTTTTGAACCTTTGTTCCTCCTTTATTTTGTGCTTTATCCAAATATCTTGAGCTAAGAGGTTGAAAGGTACATAAGCCTCTTAACAGCTGTCAGGGCTTGATTGGCTTCACTCTTCTCTCTCTCTCTCTCCCACTCATACATCTCACTTTTATGGACACAAACACTCTTCTCAGTACTTCAGCATTGTCACAGGTGTGTACACTGCCATAACAATTTCAGTATTGTATCTTCATATTCATAACACACTAAAAGGCTTATAGTTCATTAACCTGTAAAATCAGTCATGTGGATGTAATTTATTACTTTTAATCACTCACACAGAATGCATCATAATGACTTGTTCTGTACACCTACAACATGCATGTATCTAGGCATTCACAGCATGATCATATGAGTATAACATTTTTCCATTTATCTCAGGAAATGCATAGCAGGAAAGTGCAGTTACATTTTATGATTGCATAAAATATTATAGAATCTACATTATATAATGACAGGCCATTAGCATTCAAAGAAGTGCATGCTGATTGGCCAGCCCAACCAGCATGCCTGTTGTAAATCATGCATTTACCAACAGAAAAAAGTCTGGTCACCCAGACTTTCTTCTATTAATATATGCTACAGATTTTCAGTTTTCATTAGGTAAGAAGTCAAGAGGTACATACAGATGGCAATGAAAATACAAGGAAAATCAGGTACGTTATACAAAACTAAAGAAAAGTACCTGATTTTCCTTGTATTTTTGCCCTGTCTCTCTCATACCTCCGAACTGTCCAGAATTCAAATTTTATTAAAAAAAAAAACGAAGCCACAGAGATCTTCCTTTCTCTGTTGCTTCCTTTCCAAACACTGATGCACTGCATAAGTGTTGGACGTAAGTCTCATAAACTTGCTCAGTATATCAAGAAAGCAGCAGGCTACAGAAAAAAAGTGGAAGAATACCACAGCACCATTATGCAAATATGCTATTTAAGAAAAGTAAGTACTTTTTTTCTTAAATAATGTCATTACTTAATAGCAATAACCAACTCCTGGGTGTTCTTTATTGAAGATTTACCCATGGCTGCCTTTGTTTAATCATTTGGGCTTTGCCCTTGGGATTATACCACACCAACTCTGGGTAAATCTTCAATATACCACACCCAGTCATTAGTTATTGCTATATTAATATACACAGTATGCTTTGCTAACAATATTTTAACTTTACAACAGCCTTTCTGTCATTACAAGTGACAACAGATGACAAAAAGTCCCTTGCTGAAGTGCATACGGCAATAGCTTTAGAGCTCATTTAAACTGTTTTACATGACAGGTGGGGACTACAAAGCTGGTTACAATATATAACTTTCTGGATTCACAACTGATGTGCAATTCCTGCATTATATATAATATCCCCTAACTTATCTTCTTTCCTTGCTAACTCTGCACGTTAAAAAAATTTTAAATGTATCACATTTACTCCCCTTTGTTACACCGTAGCTTTGTCTCTCTCTCTCATATCCTTTTTCAGCATTTCCTTTTTATTCTGTATATGTCGCTAAGTGGACAGAATTACTTGTTTAGTTAAAATAAATTTAATTACTGTTGTTTGTACACTAATCTACTTATATTTAACTGCACTTTCCTTGTTAATCTTACTCTGCCTATTAATTATGTAATTCAAGTCGCCCTTGCCTTGTATTATGTTGGCTGTCAATGCTTGTTTGCTGGGGCTGTGTGTATACACAAATTGTTATTTATACTATGTGCTTCAGCCTCTGTGCACCTGTTTGTGGCCACTAGCAGGTGTTCTGGATATGAGCAGGTGCTGGTGAATGTGCAGCCATGCTTAGAGGCTTGCATATTCAATGAGCACCACTGCTCATCTGGCTAACATGAATGAAGTGTATAAGCTTAGCGTGACATGTACATGCATGTTAATTAATTTTAGGGAGTATGATTTTTATACATGCAGGACTGAGGGGCATTATGTAATCTCATGCCTGCATTGCACAGTTTTGCACTGCTTTGTTTTCTTTATGCTACAAATGCACATTTGAGACAAAAAATAATTCTGATCAGAAACTCTATACTGGTACACCAACCTACTAAGGTATCTTAAACTAAACAAGGCTCAAGTAGTTTTTCTCCAAGAGACACACTTTAAAATAAATTACCATTTATGTGAGACCCTAAGGAATACACAATACTTGCTCAATCTTCTTATAAAAATAAGACCAGAGGAGTAACAATTCTATGGAAAAAGACTTTCTTAAATCCCCATATCATTTACAAACATGTAGATAATGATGGACTTATGGCCTTAGTTATGCTTAAGTTTAATAATAGAATTTGGACCCTGGTTAATTTATACTGGTTCCCGGGTATGGGGGTTGGACTAGCTAAGAAACACTTAGACTCTATTACAACTAATTCAAAAGGTAATATTATACTAGGAGGTGATTTCAGTTGTAGCACAGATATTACATAAACTACCAATAGGAAATCTCCTAGACTATTGTTTTCAGCCAAGCAGTTAAAAAAATGGATAGAAATGTTTAAATTAAAAGATACCTTTAATGCTTTGGGACCAAATTCTTTACTATTCTCACACCAGGACTATAGACATGGTACCCAAACTAGAACAGATAAAATGTATATCTCACAAGATCTTTATTCTAAAATCTTGAATTTTTCAATACAACCTTGTCCCTTTTCAGATCATAATTCCCTGTTGTTAACAATAGACTTGGAATTCAATCAGTTAGTTATTCCTTCAAGGATTCCTTCATATATCACAAAAATTAAAGACTTTAAGTCTTGGATAACTTCTGAACTTTAGCTTTTCTTAGAGATTAGTTATAAACCTGAAACAAACACAATTATGATTTGGGATTCTCTTAAGGCCTATCTATATGGTAAAACCATTAGCTGGTACAAAAATAAAATTAAAGATTGGGACTCAGAGTTACAGCAACTCCAAAATCAAATATTATCTCTTAACTCTAATAAAAACTTAATTGCTACAGATAATAATAAGAAAATAGAAGAAGCAAATAAGAAATACAATGAAATATTATCCCATAAAACTAATTTAGCTATGGAAAAACTGAAATTAAATTCTTATGCTACCTCTCCTAAGCATCTTCATAACCTATCTATGAAAGTTAAGATACAATCAAAAATTAATATCATTGATAGTATATTTCATGAAGGGAAAAGGAAAAAAGTCTCAGACATGGGGGATATTCTGGAGGCTTTTAATTATCATTATGCAGAGCATCATAAAGATAAAATAAGTACAAATTAATGTGAGATGTTAGAGAATATAGTTCCCAACATATCAAGAATTCCTGAGGAACTTAAGTTAGAGCTACAAAAACCTATTTCTCAAAAAAAAAATTATAGATGGGATTAAAGGAAGTAAGTCTAATAAAGCACCTGGAATAGATGGCTTAATTATCAAAATTTATAGATGGCTCCCTTCTTCTATAATCTCTCTCCTATATAAAACCTTTCTTGAAGTTCAAACATTAGCAAATGTTCCTCCTTTTTGGAGATATTCTCTAATTTCCCCTATATTAAAAGAGAATAAGTACCCTAATCATTGCAACTCATATAGACCAATTTCTTTGTTGAATAATGATTATAAACTATTTATGTCAATTATGGTCAACAGATTGAAAATACCCACATCTAACATAATTAATGAAGACCAAACTGGTTTCATACATAACAGGCATACACAGGATAATATTAAAAGAGTATTAACTCTGATAGATTACCTCAGTAGAGCAAACCATGAAGCATTGATAATGGGTCTAGCTATTCAAAAGGCCTTTGACTCTTTAAATTGGGGTTATTTATTTAAAGTCTTCCAGTTATTTGATGTCCCCCTTTTTTATAACAATGATAAAAAAACCAATGTAAATAATCTTGCATATGTCAAATTAGATCATACTTCCAAAGCAATCCAAATCACTAAAGGTACTAGACAAGGATGCCCCATGTCCCCATCCTATTTGCTCTGGCCATAGAAATACTTACCATTTTAAGACGTAATAACCCAACGATAAGAGGTATAAATGTATATGACCAGCACGAAGCATTGGAGACTATCCATGTGCAACTAACAGTGGGAAAAACTGCCTTCCAGTTTATAGCCTGCTACAGACCACCCTCCCAAACCCAGGAACCCCACTCGGCCTTCCTGAGAACACTGGAAAATATGAAGGTCTCTCCAAACACCATTATACTGGGTGACTTCAACTACCCAACCATAGACTGGGAGCATTACTCTAGCTCCAACACCCTAGCCCAAAGGCTCCTAGAATTTATAAACTCAAATGCTATGGAACAACTTGTTACCACTCCCACAAGAAGGGAAAACATACTGGACCTGATCATCACCAACATGGGGACCCTATGCTCCAGACCAGAAGTGTATCCCTCACTGGTAAGATCAGACCATAAACTAATCTCACTGGATATTCACATCTCGACTCCACCCCATGCCCAGAAAACCACAGTGAAAAACTTCTCTAAAGCAAATTTCACACTCCTCAAAACCGAGGTGGAATCCTTCAAAGCCCCCTGGCCTGTGGATAATACGGCCCAGACCACAAAATCCTTTATAAACGCATTCTATGAACACCTTCAGGAATGCATGGATCATGCAATCCCAAATAAAACCAAGACCCAATCCTCCAAAGGCAGACGTCCTGTCTGGTGGACCCCAGCCATAAACAAACTATACAATAGAAGGAGGAAGCTACTACATGATAGAGCAAAATCCCAAAAAGGGAAGGCATCTCTGATCAGTATTAGCAAAAAACTACGGGCTTTGAGAGAAAAATTGCACAGGACACTAAGGATAATCACAAGGCTTTCTTTAGTTATGTTAGGAACCTGGGTGGGAATTCCCAGATATGCTCAGAATTAGTCCAAAATGACAAAAAATACACCAAACCCACAGACATTGCCAACATCCTAGCTGACAGGTTCAGCACAAACTCCCCCCCCTCCCCACCAAAAGGGCTAATATCTATCCCAGCAGAGTGCTGCCCCTTGACATCTCAGATGCTCAGGTAAGAGCTGCCCTCTCCAAAGCAAGAAACACAGCATCAATGGGACCAGACGGTGTCACGGGCTGCATCCTACATGAACTCCAAGAAGAGCTAAACCCAAACCTAAAACTACTGTTCAATCTCAGCCTTACTACAGGATATGTGCCCAAAGAGTGCCGTACAGCAACAGTGGTCCCTCTCCACAAAGGTGGTGCCTCAACGGATCCTGGAAACTATCGCCCCATAAGTCTCACTAGCTTAGTCTGCAAAGCTATGGAAAGGATCATCATGGACCTTATAAATAAAGATATTGGGGACCTACAGACACTGGATCCTACCCAGTTTGGCTTTGTTAAGGGCAGATCCTGCCTCTTAAACTTGGTTGATTTCTTTGAAACAGTCAACAAGGACATTGACAAGGGGAAGGTGGTCCACACAGCCTACCTGGACCTCGCAAAAGCCTTCGATACAATACCCCACTCGGGCATTATAGATAAGCTCACCAGTTTAAATATAAACCCCTATGTCACTAGATGGGTTGCAAACTGGCTCAAGGACCGAACCCACATGGTTAGAATAGCTGCAGCCATGTCAGACTCCAAACCAGTTACAAGTGGCGTCCCACAAGGCTCAGTCCTGAGACCTCTCTTGTTCAGTATATATTTCTCGGAGGTACAGGCCAACATGGAAGGACTGTGGCTGACCAAGTTCACAGATGACTGCAAACTGGGTGCCATAATAGACTCTCCAGCCGACACAAGCATCCTCCAAAAGGGCCTCATAGAAACAGACAACTGGTGCCAGAGCCATGGCCTCAAGCTAAACGCCAAAAAGTGTATAGTCATCCCCTTTGGCAAAAACAAAGTGCCCACAAATTACCATATAGGTGGTAATCCATTAAGTACAGAAGAAGTAATTAGGGACCTGGGGACCCAAGTTGATAGCAATCTCTCATTTGACAACCACGTGGCCAAAGTGGTTAGAAAAACATTTTATATAGCCCACCTAATCATAAAGGGATTCACATCTAGATCAGGGGAGGTCATCGTGCCTCTTTACTCATCCCTCATCAGGCCCATAATTGAGTACAATGCCCCTTTTGGGATGTACCTTACCAGACACTTGCAGCAACTGGAAAGAACCCAAATGTACCTCACCAAGAGGATCAAGGGGCTCAAACAGATGCCGTATGCTGCCCGGTTAAAGAAACTCCAGCTCTACTCAGTGGCATAGTGCCTGCTCAGAGGCGATCTGTGCCTGACGTATAAAGCCATGTCCAACCCGGGATTAATGGACATGCTGCACCTCAGAAAATCCAAATCCCATCGAGCTACATGCTCGAGGGACTTGAACCTCAGCACTGAAATAAATAGGACATGCTGGAGGGACAGATTCATAACCCAGAGGCTCCCTTCACTCTGGAATAAAATCCCAGTCCAGGTTAGGCAGAGTCCCTCATTGACTCTCTTCAAGAGGAATCTTGATGAGTGGATGGGAGATCGTAGGTTTACCCTGGGTATCACTTCTGTGTCACTGTTAGACAGAGGCACAGTATACTAACCTCGAAAAAGGGCATAGCAAAATTAATTTAAAATGGGTGGCGAAAGCCATACATGCTCAGGCTAGGCTTATAAATGCCCTAGGGCAGATAGCCTAGTATGAACCTATGAACCTATGAACCTATATTTCTAAAATAATGATGTTTGCTGATGATGTCTTACTTACCTTACCCAACTCTAAGGAAGTGTTAGGTGAAGTGGATATAGTAGCAACACATTTCCAAAAAATCGCAGGATTCTCCTTCAACAAGTCTAAATCAAAATATTTATTATTAAATAAAAAATGAACATACAGGTTTCAGTTAATCATATTATTGGAAACCAAGTTTCAACTCTAGACTATTTAGGAATAGTCCTAGGCAAGAATATAGAGGAAACCTTACAGCTTAACTATGCTAAAGCCATAGCCTTAATCAAGACATTAAGAAGCAAATGGAATAATTTGTTTATAACATTTGATGATAGGTTACAACTGATAAAAATGGTTTTGCTACCTAAAATATTATATATTGCACAAGCCCTTATACTTCCACCAGGAAAGAAAATACTTAAAGAAATCACTTCAGTTCTGATGAATTTCCTATGGTACCCCAAAAGAAATAGAGTGGCATATTCTCATCATATCAGAAAATGGGAATAAGGGGGGGGGGTTAATATTCCCAGAGACTGAGACTTATATAAAGGCATCTATAATTAAAATAGTGATGAATTGGATAAATCCTAGATACTCTTCCATCTGGAAACAGTTACACTCCATTACACTAATGAATGAAAATTATGTATCAAAGAATGCTTTGGTAACTGATAAAGATAAGGTATGGCACTATTTAAGTTTAAATTTACAGTATAGTACAACAAAATTAACTAAATTAACACTAATAAACAATATTTTGATGGGTTTAGAAAATGCATTAACACAAATTTAGATATAAAACTGTGGCACAGATTTTTAATACTATTTACTATTACAAGGAATTTCCCTGATAAAACACATAGAGATATTTTTGGTTTATGGAAAAATAATAACCTATTTTGTTGGTTGCAATGTATTGAAAACCAACAAGTTTTGAACACACAAAGTATATTGTCAACCTATGGCCTATCCCCTAATGACTGATTGGTTCTTCAGAGTGTCACAGCATACACTAAGGATCTATGCAGAATAATACATAACTCATACTTCAAAACCGTACCAAAAATTATAAACTGGACTTTTGGAATTCTATATAATAATATCAATGTTAAGAATGAATCATATCTATATAACACTTTAATTGCCTATAAGAGAACTCCTAAAGATTCTTACTGGCAATACCTAAATAAAGGGCTTCAAGTATTATTATCAATGGAAGATAAAACAAATATTTTATTTCAGTTAAACTAACTTCTTACTCACAATTCTGGAGGATTTTTCATTGGAAATTTCTACACAGATACTTTTTGACACCTGAGAAACTCTCAAAAATGAACCCTTCAAACAGCAAGTTATGTTGGAGATGTCATCTGTCCACTAATGCTGACTGGTCTCATATTTTTTATGACTGTACTAAGATTAAACCATATTGGAATGAGATTAACAAATTTCTTCAAGCTATCTATACTGATATATTTGTTTTGACAAAGTCTTTAATTTTATTGAATGGTGTTAATAGTAATAATATGAAGAAAGATGACCTGTATTTGTTGTAGACAATGTTAGCAATAGCCAGAAAATGTATAACTAGAAGACGGAACTCTAATATAGCACCCACAATGGAGGAATTACTATCATCACTGAAGAAATGCATACTAATGGAGAAAAGAACTAAAGAGTTAAGAACTTTTCCTAAGCCATTGGTTAATAGTCCATGGAGGAAAGTTTTGAATTTGATTGATACCCTACAGATGGAAACAAACTCTTCCTAACTATCATAGTTTATATATTAACTTATTTAACTGCACATGTTTTTATTTGAGTGCTTTTTGTCAGGCTGAATGTAAATACTGTAAATAGTTATTGAATGTTATGAATATATTAAATTATTGTGTTATTTCATCAAAATAAAAATCATTTGAGTATAAAAAAAAACATTTATCTTCAAAGGCATAACAAAAGATCTAGATGCATGTAGTTGGCACTTTTAATGCCATTGTAACATTTAACTAATCAATCTTGTGTCCACAAAGTAATTACAATGTTAATGTGCTATCATTTGCAATAACAAATATTTCAGCTATATAGATTGCTGTTTGTGTCTTGTGAAAATACAGCATATCTGATGGGTCTTTTGGGTGTTTTACATTAAATAATAAAAATGCCACATGATATAGATCTGAGTTGTATCTCTCTTTGAAATGCTTGGCAACAGGGCTCAAGGGTCACACATTTCTGACATCTCAAACTGTTCTAAAATTGTGTCAACACTTTTCATTTTGTCTACCTAATTAGACTATCTCACAATGGCAGTGTAAAGTATAAACAACACAGTCAGTTTGGCAAAAATGGGCCAAGCAGACCACAAACTTTGTGCCGTGATTAAAATGGATTTATTCAGAACATCATCTAGGCAAATAGAGCCTGGTCTTTAAATGGAGATTGACTCACCAGTATTGCATCTTTGTGTTTTGGCATTTATAGTTACTACTGACATCCATTACTGTAATCTACATGTATCACATTCATTTAAGATATAATTGAATATAACACTGAGTTTGTAATTATCCATGTATAATCATAAGCAGAAAAAACATTGTGGTTATTCCCATTTCAGAAAATATTCTTCACTGTTCTCACAATTTCAAAGAGGAATGTTTAGCTATGATATGGGTGTATCAGTTTTCAGTCAAAATTTCAAACTTTATCAGTTCAATCTTCACAAAGAGATAGCTTAATCTCACCAAACATTTTTATTTTAATCAACACACTTCTGCAACACTGTCAGATGTAATCATATCAAAATGTTAACTCATCAGTAGACAGTAAAATATTATTCTAAATTTCATTACAGATGGTGAACAAATCCTCTTCTGAATTATTTCCATTAGACTACAACATTGGATGAACATTTCAACATTTATCTTGTTGCCATTGGCAATAATTCCCATATGGGTTGTCAATGCTTCTGATATTACAATGTGGTAGACCATTTGTACTTGGTAAAGGGCACTTCCCGTGTGAAAAGTGTCTGTCATTCATTAAGAGATTTACAAACCATGTTATAAAATGAGGAAAATTCCAGCATCACTGACATAAACTTAGCTGGATATACTGATGGGGGCTGTGTTCACTGTAACCCTCCACATAACTTATTTACAGGTTTTTAATACTTAGACACAACGTGTTTAATAAACTCATACTACATAGTTTTTGGGATCACAGAACACTACTACATTTGCTATCTATGTAGACTGCTAAATTATATTCAGTATTATGGCATTTGCTAATTTATCCACTGATATGTTGAAATGCTTCCCTTTCTTGTGCTAATGTTGTTTTGTGTGTGTGTGTGTGTGTGTGTGTGTGTGTGTGTGTGTGTGTTTTACACACAATTGAGGCCAGATCAAGCAATACATTCACAATAGTCTTAGCCACATAATATAGTATATATTATTACCCATACTGCCCAGTTACCTCTTTGCCTATTATATGTATGTACAAGGTGCTACAGAAATCAATGATTATATAACCATAAGTCAATATTAGTTGAACTCTTACAGCTTCTATGACTTAATTTACTGCAGATGTGATCTATAGCAGGTCAACATCATGTGACAGTTGGCAAAGAGTTTTAGTCTTACAGCAAAAACTGAGAACACTACTTTGCCTGTGCTACTGGCTTGGTGACCATTGTACAAGGGACCTTAAACTTGAGATGCTCCCTTACCATTTAATTTTCTCTGTCCTGGGATAACTTTCAGCCATCTAGGTTAATGATCTCAACTAAAGTCTTTACTATGACTCATTGCATTAAAATTGAGTATTCTGCTTGTAATAAAGAGGGGAATAAAAGACCTCATTTAGTTGTTTACACATACCTGAATGATCACTAATCAGACTAAAAAACTGCACAGACAAATTACACTATGAAATAAATTACTTTCATTTTTCATGCTAGTCCTCTACCTGGCATTAGTCACCTATTTTGTTTGACTACCACAAGCAGTGCTTTTCAGCCATGATCCAAACCAGTATTTCTAAATGTAAGATTTCGATAGTTGCTTCTGGCTGTTAGCAGTATATTTTCTAACCTAGCTGTCTGAATCAGTACAGCAGGATGGTGTTTTTTTAATATATTTTGAAACTACTGTTGCTAGTTTTAGAATTTTTTTTGATATTTTGATGTTGTGAGAGACATCGGGTCCTTCCTTTCTGTCAAGTAAGATTGTGAGCTACATGGCTGTAAATGATGTTGAGTGCTTCATACTGGAACAGATGCAGAAAGATGTGGCTGACCTTGCTATGCATGTAACTATGACAGGGAAGGCACTGGTCTTGAGCTGTATCTTACCATCTCCTAGAATGCCACAATTTATAGACAAGATAACTAGATTCAACAATTGGCTTAGTAACTGATGTCACTACAGGATCATCCAATATATGTTATCTTTAGAAAATATGTCTGACAAGCCCTCATTTTTCAGCATGGATGGTCTACACTGCACCTGCTAGAGTTTTTATAAAACTAGAAAAAGTATTTGTTGCCCCACTCTCCCCCATAGAACCTTTTATAGGCATTGTCATTCTATGTTGTATACAAACCTAGCAAGTCCAAATTTCACCTTTGTTAAGGTAGCACTACTCAGTGCCTGAGATGTCAACACAATGTTGCCCAAACTTAAGAGGCTGACTGATAACTTTAACATACACATATTTGTTGTTACAAAGACATGGATCTGGTGGAAAAAAAGCATACCTTTATTCCTGTGTTCAATACCTATCACATCTTCAGAGATTGGGTAACTATGGGGAGTGCCAGTTTTTATCAGACTCCCTCAAATCATGGCTGATTACGCACATCCTCAAATTTGAACTTTTGAAATTCCATGGTGCCTTTATAGCAAGCTCTAGATATCCTTAACTCTCTCACATTTACCATGGTATCTAACTAAATGCTTTAACTACTAGTACTATTAACCAAAGAATTTTTATACTGGGATCATTCAGTTCCCTTTGATAAACTGTCTCATGTATACTGCAAACAGAAAACATGCTAAATGCTTCCTAGACTATGTGAATATTAACTATTTAGAATAGATAGTTAACACCTCATCTAGGGTAATAATAGTTTAGTGATATTGCATTTTTTTTATACCTCCATGGTTGACCTCAACACTTGTGCAGTCTGACTACAGATCTTTTAATACAAAGCAAGCAGTTCTGTTCAAGTTAATCATTCTATGGTCAGTATTTTTTCAGCAGCATACATACTGTAACTTGTAGTTGCAGTTCTAGTGAGAACAGCCCAATAGCTGGTGCTTCTGATTTTAGCCCAATAGCCAGTGCTTCTGATTTTATAATTGAGTTCTACTGTCACTTAAAACATAAGCAGTCCCCACCCTTAGCAAATATTCTGGTAATTTCAAAAATAAGAATGCTACAAATGCAAGTAAAAATGTACATTCCTCCAACAAAGGCACTCATACAAGTTAGAAAATAACTTAAAGGTGAAATCAGAGAAAGCAAATCTGATTATGAACTAGGACAGCCAGAGATACTAAAATGTATTAAAACCATTATTTAATGCAGGAAGCTAAGGAACAATGTCCAGCATTGTTCAAAATAGATACAAAATGACATCACATATTCAAAACCCAAGGAAAATGCTAATATCCTTGCCAACAGATTTAGTGCCACATTGAACCCTAGCAGCAACATAACTGTCTTAGAAATTCCCCATATCCTACCCCATGCCATGAGTTTAATGTGGAACAAACCTTTGCAGCCTTGTTCAAAACAAAGAATACCTTATACATGTGGAGTGATAAGGTATCAGGCAGCCATCTGACTTATTAGAGCCAAGTACTACTTATTGGCACCTCTCTTAAACCTCTTTGATATTTCCTAGAGGCTTGGATAAGAGTTACTGCCATATCTCCTTGTAAGAGGACCAACTGCCAGCAATGGAAACTCCAGACATATCACCTTAACGAGCCTTATTTGTAAAGTCATAAACATATCAAATATGACCTTGTTAATTTAGACTTAGACATACCCCAGCAGGGGGATATTAAATTAATCAGAATAGGGCATCATAAATAATAGGTAAAATGTAATTTTCTGTCTTTATCAAAATTATCAGTTTGCTTAGCTCCATGGATTCCCCTCCTATCTTCAGCTTTTGTCATCATAGCCACTGCAGTATGTACGACAAAAACAGTTCAATTCAAAACTGTCTGTGGGGCAAGGGTAACAGTCACCCTTCTGCCTCTGCAGTCTGGTGTTACAGTGGGTTACAGTATGATTCTGCAAGTGTATTGGATGAGAAACTGTAACATCATAACTCTGACAAAACTATTTCTGCAACTGTGTGTGTGTGTGTGTGTGTGTGTGTGTGTGTGTGTGTGTGTGTGTGTGTGTGTGTGTGTGTGTGTGTGTGTGTGTGTGTGTGTGTGTGTGTGTGTGTGTGTGTGTGTGTGTGCGTGTGTGTTCGTGTGTATGTGCACATTTTCCATTACACTGAACTGTCTACCTTTTAGTTCCTTACGTTGTGATGTTCAGACTAATAACTAAGGCTTCTGAAAAAAGAAAGAGATCTTCTATGCAGTTTAACCTGGACTGTAATCCAGCCAATCAACATTTATATCTTGTTATTTCAGGCCACTGATAACAGATAGTTCTCCATTTCATCAATCTAAGCCCATTTATTTCAGAATTACTGAATTATTGAAGCTGCCTGCAGTTCTCTGGTGTTTAATTTCCACCTTTTACATCAACTTCAAAAAATTCACAGCTGATGAAGGTGAAATAGACGGTTCAATCCCAAAGACATTCAGCTTTTTAGAACAAGCCACAGGGTGAAAAATTAAGATAAATGGGTTCTGTAATCATGGTGCTTTAGCTACAGCTGCTGACAGCGCTGAAGGAAAAAAATGCCAATGAAGGGAATGTCTAAAAAGTATAAAAGTCTTTTAAAATAATGGATAGCAGTCATTTCAGGCTGTTGATAGCATCTTGTGAAGAATTATTTTAACATTTTTTGGAAAAAAATGTATGAATGTAATTCTATAGTTCCCTCCTACCTAAGCACTTAAGACATTTGAAAAAAACTCTTCAGCAACAGTACAGATTGTTTTACAATTAAATATTTGCTTCATTTTATTTTGCAAGCTGAAACTGAAAAACTCTGTCATTAATTAAATAAATCCTTTAAAAACTATGGCTTCTCATAATTTGACTGAGCATGTGTGACAGAGGTATTTCTTGTGTTTAAGTGAATCATTACAGAAATATCAACCATAATATGTGAATGATAAAAATAATTACTTATTGATGACTATATGCTCTTAACTACCTATTTTACTTTCTTATGACAACACTTTCAGTTTTCTACCCATTCATCCTGTGTCTTATACTGTTTTACACTCTATCTGCTCTGTAGGGTTAGTTGTTCAAAGTCCTGCACTTCATATCAATAACTACTTCCAGCCTTCATATTGAAAATGTATTTTCATGTCATCCCAAAATGTTCTTTCTCCATAGCATAATAACATACTCTGACATACCTGACCTTGATTAACAGAAACCCCTTCTTCCTGTAATCTGACTTTAAGGGTTGTGCAGATTTCCATAGTATCTCAGTGGTTCCCATAGTGTCCATGCTAAATGGCTTCCTTAACTCTTCACATGGCGTCACTTATAAACTTTGTGCCATTGAGCTGCTTCTCTTCATGAATTTTTTACCTTTTTGTCTGGATGACGCAAGCGTACCCCCTTTGGATGGGAGGTGCCATGCTGGAAGCACATTTTCAATGGAATGGGAGAGGAACTTGTGGCATGCCAGTTCAACACCATCCACTCCAAACAGAAGGGAATTTTGCATGCCAAAACATCCAGAGATGAGAAGTATTCAATGCCACAATCAAGCTACTGACTAACACACACTGTCTGACCACCCCCACATGTGCACTCTTGCTTATGAGATACTAATTTTGCTGTCTAGCCTCTGCTACAGTGCAGCATTGTGCTGCAAAAATCTACACCCTTCTCCTGAACCAGGAAAGCTCATCAGTAATGACATAAGCCTAACCCCAGTCTTCTGCACTGTGGATCACTAGTCAATCCTGAGTCATTAGAAATGCAGGTGGGCACTCTGTACCTGACCAATGGGCTGTCTTTGAGATGTTGCTTTTTTATATTATAAGCACTCAGAAATAAACTGTGAATTGCAGCTGCATGACCAAGACCAATATTAGACTCCAGTCATCTACCATCTGGAGACATTTGAATAAATAGTGTGTGTTTAAAGTAATTATCACCTGCCCTTCCTCTTCCACTAATCTCAAGGCCTCAGGCATGATCCATAGATCCTGTTTAACCAGCACACTTTCCTCCTTCCCACTCATTGTAAGCTGCATACATTCTGCTATACATTTTTCATTTTGCCCATTATTTTCATTAGTTTTCACACGCTAGTTCTTTCAAAATAAGCTGTCTTATGGCTCTGAAATTGTGTCACGTTGTCTTTGCATTGGAAAATGTCACCTTGTGACTTTATTTTATTTGAAGAATGTGAAAGTTTCAGTTTATTCTAAATAAGTCAGTATCCTTTAAGAATCTGTCTGTATAGCCATCCACCTTGTATACCTATATATCTATACATCTGTATATATATATATATATATATATATATATATATATATATATATATATATATATATTTATCTATATTTATAAATACACTCACACACACACACACACACACACACACACACACACGTGTGTGTGTGTGTTTGTGTGTATGTATGTGTGTATACATATATATATATATTTATCTATATTTATAAATACACTCACACACACACACACACACACACACACACACACACACACACACACACTGTGTGTGTGTGTGTGTGTGTGTGTGTGTGTGTGTGTGTGTGTGTGTGTGTGTGTGTGTGTGTGTATGTATGTGTGTATACATATATATATATGTTTGCATGTGTGTGTGAGAGGTTCAGAAGTAAGTACTAGACTTGCTGCCTTTGTGGGCCACTTTAAGCCCAGCCATACCTGGACAAAGTTATAAATAATTGGGGACAAAGGCCCAAAATAATAGGGACAATTTTTAAATATTGCTCTTATAAATTTAGAAAGCTGATAGAATGAAAAGTTTTCTATTAGCATGAATTGTCTGAAGGGTATGAAGTTTGAAACTCAAATACCTGTCATTATTTACTTGCTTCCATCCTCAACAATTTGCCAATCATTTGCCAGCAAACCAAAGATTTATGAGAAACAGACCAAAAATATGAGGCAAAAATCTGTATATTCTGCTTAAATCTGGACAGTTGAGAAGTATGAACCTACCAAGTTTCCCTTTTAACCATTATGTGGTTTGTCTGTTTATCTATCTATCCATCTGTCTATCAGTACCAATACAGTACAACTCTTCTGTGTTATTCATATTGATTACTGCTGCAGATGCCTAATCTATATGGATAGATTACCATAGTTTTGCGCTACTGTAATATGAAATGGAAAGGGTCCAGGATCCCCTAATAAATGGTCCAAACAAAGTCTGTCCTTGACTTGTGAGAGGAATCCATTTTATAGTGCTTTGTAAAAGCATGTGTGGACAACCATGTAGCTCCTTCTAGAATATTTTTAGAGTTTAACTCTTTCCAAAATGCTATAGATGAAGCTAATGCCCTGGTAGAATGTGCCTTGACCTGGCCTGTCATGTGGGGAATAACAAAAGTTAACAGACTGAGACAACAGTTTGGAAATAGAATGCTTTGACACAGGTTCCCCCTTCTTCTTACTTTCACAAGAAATAAACAAATGATCAGAAGTTATGAAAGATTTTGTTCTGTCAGGATAGTACTTGAGTTGTCTGTGGGCATCCAAGTTATAAAGTATCCTTTCTCCACCATTCTTGAATTGGGGGAAGAACACTGTTTGGCTTTAAGTAAACTCAGACTCTACTTTAAGCCTAAAAGAAGGATTCGTTCTCAAAGGAACTCTGTCTCTGTGGAAAATGAGATAAGGTTGACCCACCATAAGAGTTTGCAACTCAAATACTCTTCATGCACAGGCCAGAGCAATCAGTGAAACTGTTTTACGTCTTAAGAACCTCAAGTCAGTCAGATGAGCTAGTTCAAGTAGAACAATTGTTAGCTTCTCTAATACAAAATTAAGATCCTAAGGAGGACCCACTAGTTTTCTTGATTGCTTCTTATGTAGCACCCCTTTCCAAAACATTTTGACATGACAATGCATTGAAAGAGGGGATTCAAGGGCAAACATGCTGAAATGGCTGAAAGTTTAATCTTGATAGTAACTTGCATAAATATTGTAGGGCTAGAGAAACATTAATCCTGAATACCCATTGCCTTGTGGGCACAAACTAGAAAACCTTATACATTTCCTTATTTATGATTCTCTAGTAGCAGGTTTTTTTACCTCTGTTATTACCTGCTACACCTCTTCAGTAAACAAGTGCCTAAAAGGTATTAAACACTACCATCCAGGCAGTCAGTTGTAGTTGTACATGGGTGGGATGTATATAAAAAAAAAACCTGTTCTTGTGTGAGTAATTCAGTCTCAGGCTATTACCTTTTTTTCTTACTACCATAACAAAACTTTTCATTGAAGCTTGTGGAAATTGCCTCAGGTCAGCTCTAAAGGAAAGGGGAACCACTGTTGCCTTTGCCAGAAGGTAGTCACCACAATGATTTGGGCGGAGTATTGTGAAATCTTTAAAAGTACCCTGGTTATTAGTGGAAAAATTGAAAAAGCATACAGGAACATTCATGTTCAAAGAGAAGAATAGAAAAGAAAAGGTACCTGTCTTCCAGGCCTTTTCGCATGGAGTTGTGATACAGAATTTTATCAGTTGATTGTTCAGAGAGGAGGAAAAAGGTCTTCCTGAGGAATTCCTCACAGATAGGTCAAATCTTGGAAGACCCCCAATCTAAATTGTACTTGTGAGCACCTGCCTTTGTCCTTTTCAGCTTGTTTACCACATAAATATGCTGTGATGGAATGTAAGACACACACAGAGTAAGACTGTGCTGTAAAGCTTTATCCCAGTCTAAAATGGCTAATCTGTATAAGTAGTAAACCTGGTTCTCCCTTGCTTGTTTATATACCATATCACTATTTAATTGTCTGTAACAACCTGAAAAGGTCCTGGGGACATCAGTTGATTCAAAGAATCTATTTTATGCTTATGTGCTTTTATCTGTCTTTCTTGTTCCAGAGACCTTGCACCTTTACCCTCCACCTTGACACTGCTCCCAAACCAAAGACTGAGACATTTGTTGTGACTAACTGGTTTGGAGAAGAAAGGGAGAAAAAGAGACCTGGATTCAGGGATATTTGCTGTCTCTACCAAGAGATTTCTTTTTTCACAAATCCTAGGGCTGGATTTTGAAAGGAAAAAGGGGGTTGGAGCTTGGTCCAAAGAAACTTCAGCTACTATTGTATCTTTCACATGTAGAGTCAAGTCAGAGGTATTCTGAGAATCATGGATGCTATGAGATCCAGAATCCTGAGGTATTTCCTCACACTGTCAGAAATCTGAGTGGAAAACCCATGAACAAGATTTAGATATAGGCCTTTTTTTCCAGTGGAAGAAAAGCTCTTTTTCCTCAGGTGATTAGCAGGTACCCCAGAAACATAATCTTGTGAGATGGAGTCAAAAAAGACTTTTGAATAATCTTCTGTAATCCTAACCAGTTTAAGAGATCTCTCACCTAATTGACAGATTACTGATACTTTGAAAAAGACTCTGCAAAAATAAGCAAGTCATCTAAATATAGAGAAAATGTGGATACCCTGTAGCAATGGACTATGACAGGAGTCAGACATATTGTGAACACAAGTGGAGCAACGCGTAGCCCTAAGGGTAAGACAGAACACTGATTGTGTGATATAGAGCCACAAAACCTTAAGAAATACCTGACATCTTGGTGAATAGGAATGTGACAATAAGCATCTTTGGAATCTAATATTACTAAAAAACTTAAATAAGGAAAAAGGTAATCAGGTTGTAAAGTGAAACCATTTTAACTTGGGTACTATTACAAACTGATTCAGAAAAGGTAGGTCCAGAATTGGTCCCCAGGATTTTTTTCCCTGGCTCTGAAAACTTTCTTGAATATAATCCTGGGTGGTTCTATTACCCCCTGAGGCAGCATGTGATTCAGGACAGGGGAGAAGAGATGGGTTTTGTCTGACAGATGAGTAGAAATCCCATGGAAAGGAAGAATTCCTTCCTATTGCTCTTTGTATCCAAACTGGGTCATCTTCAGAAACCATTTATCTGAAACAATTGGTTGCCAAACAGAAAATGGAAATTCAGGTTTTCTGGATGGGCTAAAGGGCTATCAGGGTGAGATGGTAGGAACTAGAGCTTTTAAATAGTAAATCCACCTTGTTTAACAGTTCTCTATTTTGGGGGGCTTCCAGACTTATTTTTGGAATCTCCCTGACGTTGTTCTTTAAAAATTTGCTTACCAGCATTCTACTGAGACTGATTATTTTGTTTCTTGCCAAACCTGGACAAGGAGAGCCGAATATCCCTTGTAACATTTAAAGAAGGAAGGCTAAACAAATTTAAGAGATTCCCTGAATCATCTTAACTCTGTCATCACACTTTTTGATAACCTCTGCAGCAGAGGGTTCAAAATTAAATCTCTGTCAAAAGGGTAATTCAAAATTTCATTTTGACATTTTCTGCGATGTTCTGAGAACACAGCCAGGCAAACAACTTCAAATCAGCACCAGTGGCCACATTCCTGGAAGCAGTCATACCTTTCAACCTCTTAGAGCAAGAAATCTGGACAAATACATAAATAAAAGTGGGACAAAGGCCCCAAAATAGGGACAGTTTTTAAATAGTGCTCTTACAAACTTGGAAAGTTGGTAAAATAACAGGTTTTGCATTAGCATGAATTTTCTGAAGGGTATGAAGTCTGAAACTCAAATGTCTGTCATTAATTTTGTAACTTCAATTTTTAATTATTTGCCTTTAATTTGCCAGAAGACCACAATTTTATGAAAAAGTTACCAAAAATATGAGGCAAAAATGTGGACATTCTGTGAAAATCTGTACAGTTGAGAGGTATGGATTCAGTATCTGCAAAGTCATAAACATACTTCAAACAATGAGTACTGACCTGAGAAACAGAAGAAACTAGACAACACAAAGCAGATTTTTCATCACAAGAGGAAGCTGTTGCCAAAACATTCTTCATATTTTCACAATTAGTCAGAATAAACATTAGCATATGAGCCTGGCAATTAAGATTTCAAAAAATCAAAGTTGCAGAAGCATACCTTTTTCCCACACATATGATTTGCTTTACCATCCTTATCAAAAAGAGAATTAGAGTTAACAAAATGCTTGGCTGCAGATAGATTAACCAATGGTATGACTGCTGGGTCAGGTCCGGGATGAGTGTATAACAATTTGAATGACAGAGGAATGTTGTACATGCTATTTGTTTTCTTAGGTGCAGCAGGCTGGCTGTCAAGGAAACCACAGGCTGTGACAAATATATCCTCTATTACTGACAGCCCTGAGGGAACGTGTAAAGGTTCTGGGAACTCCAATTGTAGCAATTCATAGCATTTTTTGAAGACCTGAAATACCTCAGTGTTCTCACACTGAAAACTCTGGCACATTCTGGACTTAATAACAGTGAAAGTGAATGTCTCACTGGGAGTTTCAGATACCATGAAGTACTCAGAGAATGAATCAGGATCCTGAGGAGACAAACCTGCATCTGTCCTTTCACACACTCCTTCAGAGTCAATATCTTGAAACCCTTCACGAAAAGAGGGCTCCCTTTTTCTTTTACCAGAAACCACCTTACAAGAAGGGTCAATAGCATATACAAGACTTTGTGCTAAGCCCAATAAATTACTCCTGTCCAGAGAAACTCACACAAGAAATATTCAATGTTTAGTTGTTTGTCTGTTTTTGACAAGAAATGTGGGGCAAACACACCTAGTACTGCCAGCAGCACCCTCCCTATGGATTAGCACAGCATTTTGGCTAAGCAAGGGCATATCACTTGCATCTTCTTCCATGATCAACAACAGTAGCTCTTCTTTGCCCACTATGGGGCCCCAGTAGCAACAGAAGATGTGGTCAAATCCATGTCCATGGTGGCTGTATGGACAACACCAAAGTGATCTGAAGAAAAAGATGATTGGTCTATGGGGTCTATATTAGAACATTGAATGTTTAATAGTTCGAATCACTAAAGGTCAACCTTTAATGATCGAACTATTAAAACACTGAATGTTCTTAAAAAATAATAAAAAAAACAAAAAGAAAAACTAAAGGGTGCAGCCAGGGTGGCAAGTGCCCCCCACACCCTCCCGCTATTTAAATATACCATCTCCGAGACCACACTACATTGAAGTAAATGGAAATCTCCCCTTACGGAGATTTCTGTTTACACGTTCGATATTCTGAACGTTCGCTATTGTCGTGTCAAAAATATCAGATTCGATATTGTCAGCTTTCGACAATATGATGTAGACCCAGTCTGAGGAACTAGCTATGGCCACAGCAGAATCACCCATCTGCGGGTGAGGCAAATTACTAGCCTGCTGGGATGACAAAGGCTGTTTTTATTTTTGTTGCTGGATGAAGATCAGACTGAGGTACTGGTAGTTTGCTCCACGGTCATGCCTAAACTTGTGCTTGTTTCCCAGGGAAACATAGCAGAATTGACAGTAAAATAGGAAAGTTGCAAAAAAGTTATTTTTACCACAAAAAAAAAAAAAACACTTTCCCAGTTCCAAACAGTAAAATAATTATAGTTTCTCCACAAACTTTTTACCACAAAAGAAAAAAGTGTGCTCTCACTTAAAAGTAAATAAATTAATGTGGCCGTCAATAAAAATGGTTTCCATAGCTTTAAAACCATAGTTTTTCTCAGACAAGTAGTTTAAACAACAAAAAGGTAATGTGGAAGGATTGTGTTTGTGCATTATTGATTAGAATACTCCCATGCTTTGTCCTTCTCTAGACTGCTTTCTTCTGTGTGTACTTTTGAAGAGATGCAATCAGCTGTACTAAATATGCTACTCCAGAAACAATCTCACCACTTGGCAAGAGCAAGAGAGAATGCCTCAGGAGCTTTTATACACGCAAAGTGTTCTTTTGGCAGCTATGATGTTCTTTATGTTCTTTGGGGAATTTGTTTTTCTTCTTGTTTTTGGCACCCCATTATGTTCTGTGTGACCCTCTCATAGTCATTTTCCCAAATGAATTGCCTTATACAAAATCTTAGATGCCATATATTTTTCCAGTATTGCCAAAGGTCTAATTCAACCATCTGGTCAAACTTTATCTGTTAATCCTGACAATAATCCATGTCTTTCAACTATCCCTGATTTTGTCTCATATTGTTTGAACTGTCTCTTTAAATTTTTTCTGCTCATTCATTCATGATTGCAGTCAACAGCGATAGACATTAGAGCTTCATACTTCCTGTCTTTCAAATAATGCTTGTTGATGCAAAACTGGTTCTGTTAACCTTTAAAATGAAATCGAGTGATACTTAAAAACTGTACTTGATTTTGAATAATTTCCCAACCATTACTTTTGGCTTTGTTCCTGTTTTCTTGAGCAAAGAAGTTGTGTCCTGTGATCGATCCCTCTGCCCTCTTAGTCCTGTGGAAATCAAATAGGAGTGTCCAAATCATGAAATCTGAGGGTAAATAGTAGTAATACACATTTATTTATACTTGACTCTTTCCTTTTACCGTTATATTCCAATTACGCAGCCAGAATTTGATTATTTTCTGACATCGCTGTCTTGACCCATGGATGGCCAAGCTGTAAGTGAATACTTTTCTTAGGACAAAGACAATGCTTTATGTATTGTTAAGTAAGAATTGATACAGATATTCCCTTGTCTGTCTTGTCTTCTACTTCAGGCAGTCTAACAAAAATAAATTACAATTACCATGTTTTTGACAGTTTCTGTCTAAATATTCAGTGTTTATTCATAAATTTATTACTTCATATGTTACAATCTTTGAGAAAAAAAAAACAAATATCTTGATACACTCTCACCCCCACACACACACACACAGACACACAAATAAACACATTTGGAAACCAAAGAGTCTCTAAAATTGAACTTCATATGCCAGATTTGATTTCTGTATAAGTCTGCCCTGATTCTGAAAGACCTGTCTCAGTGTAAATGCCTTACTTTGATGTAAGGCCTATATATAAATAGGTTTATTATGGGGACCAGATCCCAAAACACCTGCTCTCAGCCTGCAATCAGTGTAAGTGGCCACTATTTATTTATTTATTTATTTATTTATTTAAATTTGTTGACCAGGAGTGTCCGACTGGATGTGAATCCATTTTCAGTGGAGGCCCAGGGAGAAAAGCTCCACAGTAAAATAAACAGACAGTAGTTACATTGGAATACATAGTGATTAACAATTTAACATAGAAATTACTTACAACATATTTACAGATGAAGAACATAGTACATCAGTAGACAACTAGAATCTTTATCTGTGAAGTACATAACAGGCATTAACAAATGTAACAATGAGAAGTTCCTGCTGTATAATAAGTACTAGGCTTAAGCATCTTCATCAAGGTAGTTAGTGGAGATGAAAGAAAGGTAGTAGTTGGGGTGGATGATATTATTAGGAGTTGCAAGGTCATAGCCAGCATGTTTTAGAAGTTGGTGCATGATGGTATGGAGGTAATTGTGGGTGGCAATGAGTTCCATAATTTGGCTAAAGAGAATAGTGCTTCACCAGCAGAGTTATTGGCTTTAGTGATCTGCAAGTGATTTTGAGTGGATTCAGCAAGTGAGAGACAGTGGTGACTGCTTGTTTAGGAGGCATAAAGTAGGTTGATAAGGTGGGAATTTGCTATTGAAATCTTTGCTGCTTTGGTGAGAAATTGTTTATTTCTGTATAATGCTCTAGTTTTTGTGGACTTTTATGGTCATGGATATGTGAATGTCAAATTTTAGTTTATTGTCTATTTCCACCTCTAGCAATTTGGTGTGTTCAGTTGGGTATATAGTGGTGTTGTCTTTTGCTGTGATGTTAAAGTGAGGGTTGTTTTGAGTATGTTTGGTGGGTTGTAAGATGAGTAGTTTAGTTCCATGTTTCAACAGAGAAAAGGCTTCCTGTGTGACTTTTGCAGTTTGGGTAGGGACTGGGCTGAGCAGATGATGGTAGAGTCATCTGTGTATTGGATTATTGGTGTAAGGGTCCAAGGATGGATCCTTGGGAAACCCCTATGGAGACAGGTAGTTGGGGATATGTCATTGTTGGCGGTCAGACAGGTAACTCTAAAACCAGTTGGTGACTGCTTGTGAGAAGGATAGGTTATTGAGGTGTGACCTTGTCAAATGCTTTAGATATGTCTAGGAAAGTAGCAGAGGAGAGATAGCCATTGTTTTTATGCTGAAGGATAGTTTTAGTAATTAGTCCTAATCACTAATACTGAGAACAAGTTTTTTGGAATCAGGGCCTATATTTGGCAATTTATTGTAAATTAGCCTCCACATAAAATCCCACAAAGGGATATTTACCCACTCTAATTTCTTCCTTTTTAATATCAGCTTCCATCATTCTTTTCATAAAACCTCTAAAGTTGGAACTTTATATATTTGTTCTGTAATTCTGCTATATCATTATTGCCAGTCAACACAGTTTTCATATCCTGCTTGCAATGGACTTTCTTTGGGTAGTAATGATACCATTATCTACTCACTGTCTTCAACTCCATTGCTCCAACTCGCAGTGAACATTATTGTATCTCAGTTTTAAGATCTTCTCCATAAAATCCCATGTTTAGCCATATTATATCAGGTGATATATTTAAATAGAAGCTAAATATATTACTGAAATCATCATTAACTGAATGATTACTGGAATTATTTCAAGCCCTCTTTATTTTCCTGCTAATAAATACAACACTTTTTTATGAGTTTAATTGGTACCATCAAAAGGCACAAAGATGCATTACAACTTGATTTCTAATTTGGAAGTAGATGTACCTTGATTTTATAGCTTAGTCCTCTTAATGAAGTATACAACCTCTAAGATTTCCATTTTCCAGTATTTTCTGTTTTTCTTCTTAGTTTCTTGAATTATTCTAGTGTGAAAATCTAGAATCTGTGTAACATCCATCTCAAAACATATATTCTCTATGGTCTTTACCCTCTAGCATCTTTAAACTGGTCTTTGTACAAATCTAGTTCTACTTTTTCTAATTATGCTTCTACAACCTGTGCAGTTCTATTCACAAATTCTTCATTAGAAATTAGTAACTAATGGAAATTGTAATTCATCCACAGTGTAAAATTCTGTACTATCTTGTTTAAACTTGTTTTACTACTAATAATTGTATTTGCATTGACAGCTTGAATAACACCTGACTGGAGGGAACACTCTTGGTGAACTGTATTTACATCAAATAATTTTTACTGATGTCCAATAAACTTGTGGAGTAAGTTGTGCTTTCTTGTATATGTTTCCAGTAAAAAAAACATATTTAGCTCCAGTCACTGCTATTCTTCCATGAGCAAAGTTATCAGATATTATATTGAAAATGATTAACTGCTCAATTCCATTCAAGCTACTGTATCATCTCCTTCAGTAAAACAAATAACTTAAGCTACATTCCTTCCTTTGACCATTTCACTGGTTTGTTGTTCAAGTGCATTACAAATTATGTTTTCTGGCATAAACTGTTATTCTTTCTAATAGTTTGCACACAGTGTTTAGCATGTATTGCTACATCTAATGTATAATAATATTTCTGTCCTCCTTCCTCCAAAGAAATTATACTATTTTTCATTAAAACGTTTTTATCTTTTCCTTAATATGACACTCAGTCAATATTTCAGTAGTACTTTTGTTCTGTTTAACTAAAACTTCATCAGAAATAATTAAATTAGAACATTCATCACTACGTATACAATATTTAAACCTATTATGTGACTAAACCTAGCCATTAAAAAAAAAAACATTTGAGTCCATGCTGTTTTAAAATGCAGCTTAGAGCAATAGCATCATTCAAACCTGGATCAAACATTGCCTCCAGGCAACACTACCAATACATCATACCACTTCCAAAATATGATTAAACTTCCCACCCCTCAAAACAATAACATACTGTTCAACAACTAAAAAGAGAAATTTCTTAAAATTCTTACATAATAAAGCATGTTTTTCTAAAGTATTCTTCAAATCAACATGTTTTATTGCATATAAATGCTCACAAATCCTTTCATGCTGATGTTCTGATAGTTTTACCCACATAATAGGCCTCTTGATTGACATATGCAGCTACACCAAATACCACTAAATGTCATTATTGGCCAAATTAAAAAAAATGTGTCAATTAATGTGCCTGCACTGTTTGCATGTTTTACAAGCAGCAATTCCAATACTTATCTCAGAAGGCACTGTGCTACTACTAATCCTCCCGTTCCAGTAACATTTTCCCAATGACCCCAAACCAATTTGGGATATGTGGGGGCCACTGGAGCATGCATTACAACTCCTTTCACCTATTTGTAAATGTTATCAAAAATATATATTATATCAAGCTAAATCCAAAAATGTACAAATATTATGGATGACAATGTAATTCAGAGCTGACTGTAAATTAAGAAAGGACCTAATATATTCTACCACTTGATCATTATGAATGTTATCGCATATTATAACTACTTCAACTGTAGGAAAAAAAATCAAAATCCAGAAATTCAGCACATTTCTTAGACAATCTTTCTAAAAATCCACAAGAGTCCTTTACATAAGCCAAAACCTTATTCATGTCGTCTTAAGCTGACTATCCAAATATATAGCCAGAGGCTCTGTTTTGCTCCGACAGCAGCTTAGATAAACTCTGGTGTGTTTTAGAAATGCCAAAAATATATATATATATATATATATATATATATATAAATAATAATAATAATAATAATAGCTAAACCTAGGCTGTTCCATGTGTAAAAAAGTGTATAAATCAAAGTAAATACTTGTATTCTCCACTAATTCTAATCACACATCATCTGACTTCCCATACTCCACGTTAAGTTTATTCAAATGAAGCAAGTTGTAAAGAACGTTATCACTTAGTAACACATTAATTTCAGATATATTCATCCAGTTGGACTAGCCCGGTTAACAAATGTAAAATAAAATAAAATAAAATAATAGGCCTCTTGATTGACATATGCATCTACACCAAATACCACTAAATGTCGTTATTGGCCAAATGAAAAAAATGTGTCGATTAATGCACCTGCACTGTCTGCATGTTTTACAAACAGCAATTCCAATACTTATCTTAGAAGGCACAGTGCTACTACTAATCCTCCCATTCCAGTAACATTTTCCCAATGACCCCAAACCAATTTGGGATATGTGGGGGCCACTGGAGCATCCATTACAACTCCTTTCACCTATTTGTAAATGGTATCAAAAATATATATTATATCAAGCTAAATCCAAAAATGTACACATATTATGGATGACAATGTAATTCAGAGCTGACTGTAAATTAAGAAAGGACCTAATATATTCTACCGCTTGATCACTATGAATGTTATCGCATATTATAACTACTTCAACTGTAGGAAAAAAAATTAAAATCCAGAAATTCAGCACATTTCTTAGACAATCTTTCTAAAAATCCCCAAGAGTCCTTTACATAAGCCAAAACCTTATTCATCTCTTCTTAAGCTGACTATCCAAATATATAGCCAGAGGCTCTGTTTTGCTCCGACAGCAGCTTAGATAAACTCTGGTGTGTTTTAGAAATGCCAAAAAAAAAATATATATATATATATATATATATATATATATAAATAATAATAATAATAATAATAGCTAAACCTAGGCTGTTCCATGTGTAAAAAAGTGTATAAATCAAAGTAAATACTTGTATTCTCCACTAATTCTAATCACACATCATCTGACTTCCTATACGCTACGTTAAGTTTATTCAAATGAAGCAAGTTGTAAAGAACGTTATCACTTAGTAACACATTAATTTCAGATAAAAAAAATTGCTCATGCATAACCACAGTGTTGTTTCCTTTGTCATACATTATAAATCTTAAATTGTTGCCTCCCTTAATTCACTAAGAGCTTTTCTTTCATTTCCTCAGAAGTAAAACTGTGAAAAGATAATTGTACTGACCTATTGATCCCTTTTAAAAAATAAAAAAAATATATAATTTTCACATGGTTTTGGAAAAATATTCAAATTACTATTTAATGATGGATTATATGCGGACTTTCTCTTAAAATGATAATTATTGTCATTTATCAACTTTTTTGTACTATGAAATACCCACTTTAAGTCAATCTACATATATACCACCAGATTTCCACAAAATATGCCAAGAACATATTTAACTCAATGAAATAAAACTAAAATCAAAAAGCAAAACTTTTGTAATGTAAATGAATTAAACTAAGGTCAGGCAAGTATATAATGTCCAAACTGTTCTGATGTAATTCAACTTGCTTCTCTAGTGTGCCTTCATCTACTGTTCTCCATTTGTTTTCCTTACCTGGAATGTCTTCGTGTGCTGGAATGCCAATGACCCCTACCCCTGTTGCAATAGTGATCTTTGACTTGCACAGTCCAAGTCTGCGTTGTCAGACTTGCTGTTGCAAGTATATGGTTCCTGGGCTCCTCACAGGCAACTTCTCTGATCTCCTCAGCACTGACCAATTGTGGGATTAAAAAAAAAAAACAGAAATGTTTTGTTCAAAAGAATCAATATGCTGAAAACAATTAGACTCATTGTCAACTACAGAGGGAGTGCTCAAATCTTCCAGTGGGCTCTGATAATCTGGAATTGCATCATGTTACTCAAAATGTTGACCGTGTCCTAACAATTCTTACTAGGTCTACTGCCTTTGGGAAGAAACATGATGCATGCAGTTCCTTCTCTGTAGTCTTTACTGACTCTCTACAGTTTCGTGATCCTCCTGTATTTAATACTTCCTTCCTTCCTTCAAATATAATCTAAAATAATTGCACATTCTGTAGAAACAGTATAAAATGTGTTGTCTTTCGAAATGCTGTTATTCAATTTGTGAATATTTTTGTCAAGCACACTGAGCATTTTATCATTCTCACACATTAGAATGTTAATAATTCTGAGCATTGTTTTTGTTAAATAAGTCCTCCAGTTTCCTAAACACATCAATTTCTATTGCAATATTGTTGAGAAATTAAAAAAAACTCTCAACTCTCTTGGAAATCTCTTCTTTGCTAGGCATTCCTTGAAAAAGAGACTATCCTAAGATAAAAATTTAAATTTTGACAATTTCTGTTCCAGCTGTCTTAAATTAGATTGCAAAGCATTCTTACCAGTTTGCCAGACAAAACTTTGCTGAAAGGATCTACTGGCATGTTAAGTAAATGCAGTGTTGATTCAGCATTCTTTTCTGCCAAATTTTCCTTACTAATAAATAAATCCTGAGAACAGTTTGGGGCCGATATAGGAACCACACAAGAATCAGAATTATCAAGGTGTATGGGAGCCAGATGGTCATTTGATGCCTCCTGTTTGCCATCTATCAAACACTGTGAGGGTCCCTCTTCATTATGATTAGTCACAAATGTTGTGGTGATCTCTGCTAAAGAATTTAACTTGATGAAAAACTCCAACAAAATATTGTGACCTGTTAATCGATTCTTGTAAGATGATTCCATGCCTGCAGAAATCATTGAACTTCAAACTAGTAAAATAATCAGCCAGCAAGCCACAGAAAAAGAAGACAACAAATACAACACTCACAGTAATCTGTGAAAGGAACTCTAGACACTACTCAAAATTAGTGCATTTGTTTTGTTTAATCAAGGTCTTTATCAGAAATAATTAAATTAAAAACAATCATCACTATTTATACAATATTTATACCTACAACATGAGTAAACCTAGACAATCAAAAACTTTGCAGTGCACATTGTTCCAATATGCAGTTTAAAGTAGTAGCATCATTCAATCCTGGGTGGAAAACTGTCCACAGGCAACATTCTCAATACAATTTATGTACTTCCAAAAATTATTAAAGTCTCCAGCCCTTAAATCAATAACCGACTGTTGAAAAACAAAAAAACAGAACATTTTTTAAATTCTTACACTGCAAACCATGTTTTGCTAAGACATTCTTCAAACTTGACATGTTTGATAAAATATGAATCCTCATAAGTACTTTATCTAAAGTTCTGATCATTGTACCCACATAATAGACCTCGCAGGTGGTACATGCAATTAAATACACAAGGCCACTGAATTTATATGTGTATCTACCCCAATAACATATACCTTGTCACTAATGGCCACTTGAAAAACTGTCTATATGCTCCCCGAGGACCAGTCCCATCTCTTCTTTTAGTAAAACTTTCCTGTAATATCTTTAAATATACAACTTTCTTGAAAATAATTTTAAAACTTGTACCAATCACCTTACTTAAACCTATATGAAGCTAATAGTGTTTTCTCATTTCCAAACACAATGTCAAATATACCCTTAACATCACTAGCATAACTAATATAAAAAAGGTTTGTCCAGCTCTACTGGGCAAACAATAAATCCAAAATTTTGTCAGTTCTGAGGTCTCCGTAGAATTGTTATAAATTGACTTCCTCTACATTTCAGAACTTCCTGACAAATAAGTTTGCTAAAGTAAAAGGGTAAACTCTAGCAAGGAAAAATCCCTTGAGTTTATTGCATTCCTCCAATAAAAAACTGTCATCTGATGTTAATCTGGGTATTCTTACAAACTATCCCTTTACAATGTATTTTTAACATATGATGGGTGTGCACTAGATAGGTGTAAATACTGATTCACAAAAATGTCTTTCCTATATACCTTGGAAGTTAAAAAACCTTCATACCTAGAAATAGTTACATTGAGATAATTAATACACTCATCATGCACATCAGTTGGGCTTCTCCCTGTGGAACATGTAGACAGTGTAGGCTGACCAACAATGACACATTTTTTTTAATGTGGCCAATTGTGACAGGGTATATGGTATTTTGGGGTAGATACACATCTCAATCAAGAGGCCTTGTGTATTTAGCCACATTTACCTCCTGACAGGCCTATTATGTGGGTACAATGATCAGAACTTTAGCTGAAAGTATTTATGAATATTTATAAGTGATTAAACATGTTGATTTGAAGAATGCTTTAGCAAAACACACTGTGGCATATAAGAATTTTAAGAAATGTCTGTTTTTAGTTTTTGAATAACTGGTTATTGATTTGAGGGGTGGGGATTTTAAGAAGTATGTGAGTAGCATTGGCATTGTTGCTTTAAACTGCATTTAAAACAGCTTGCATTACAATGTTTCTGATTGGCAAGGTTGAGTCATGTGGTAGGTTGACGTACTCTAGAAGTACTGGTGAATATTTTAATCTAATTATTTCTGACAAACTTCTTAATTAAACAGAGCAAAGGCACTAATTTGGAGTTGTGCATAGAGTTTCTCCCACAGATTGCTGTGTTTGTTGTCTTGTTTTTCTGTGGTTTGCTGTCTAAGTATTTTACTAATTAAAGTAAAACTTCCAACTACCACCCTTGAAGCATATTATAATATTAAAATGTTAATTCATTGAAGTCTGATGTGCCATTCACTCTTGTACGCTTACAACTTTTAACAATCATCTCATGTATGGTTTGTCATTTAAAATTTCACTATACTTAATTGTAAATGTCTTGAGTTACCATCTCATTTGTATGTACTTTTACTAACAGATACAATTTTAAAATATTATTATACAATGCCTATCATTTTCATTTTGGCAAATCTGTACTCTACTACACATATTTCCACAGACCTCACTAATACTTGGTACGTATACAGTGCAATCCTAACAAAGATAAGTACTTTAAATTGATTTTTTGCACTTTTATTAGATATTTCAGAGCATAACTACTGTATTTTTAAATTATTTATTTATTTATTGTGTTTTTCTGCCCTTTATCACTGTTAAGGGCCTTTCTTTTCACTAACTGCTGATTATTTAATTATTTATGTATTTATTTATTGATTTTGCATTGTAGTCATTTTAAAAGTGTGTGTTTCCAGCTAGTTTGGTTAATTGTCCTATTTGAATTCACTTTTGGCTAACTATAGCATGGTTTTACATTAAGGAGGCCAGGAAATGCTTTTCTAGTGGCTCTTTTTTTTTTTTAATATTTTTATTCATTTCCAAAAACAAGAAAACATGAATGCAGGTTATTTATGACAATGAAGTATTTACAAATTATTTAAAAAGGTAGGCTAAAACCTCTAAACAGATATCAAACATTAAAACCAAAATAAAGTATTTACAAAGGTGTCTATTGTTGACATGTAATTGACTTTCTATACAATTGTTTCCTGATTATAATCTGCTGCAGTCATTATTCTCCAGTATTTCAGTTACTTTATAATGATGTAGTTCTTTCAGTTCTTCCTTTAATAGTGTTCATTTCCAATTGTGATACTGCTGACACCATATTCATGAATTGCTTAAAAGTTGGAGAAGTTTTGGATTTCCAGTTTGATGCAATGTTCTTCCTTGCAATAGCTAGGAGAGTCCATAAGATTACATATTTTGTTCTTGGCACACAGTCGGGTACAGGTGCATTAAACAAAATAATAGATTTGGAAATCTGGAATTTATCATTGAATACCATTTGCAGAAAATAATTTATTTTATCCCAATATGGTTTAATCAAATGGCATTCGTAGAACATATGTTGCCAGTCTGCTTTTATTGATAAATCACATCTCCAGCAGCCAATATTTTTCTTAAACATAAGTTCCATTTTATGAGGGGTTACATAAGATCTGTGTATGAATTGCCATGTAAAAAGTCTCCAGTGTAATGAAAGTGATGTCTTCTTTGGAGAGAAAAGAATTCGTTTTTTATCTCTGTCATTTGGCACATGTCCATTAACTGATCTATAATAATTCCATATTTTGTCATTATTATGCATTTTTATTTTTTTGTTTGTTTTATAACTAGATGATAAGTATCCCTTTCCAGTAATGGGTTGATTCGTTAGTAATATTATATGTTCTATAAGGTTAAGAACATTTTGTCTTATTGATGGTTGCATTGTTTCTTGTTTGCTTAATATATACTGTCTTAACTCTTGTACATGTAACCACAAACTATCTTCCATATTTAATTTTTGTTTAATCTGGTCTATTGTCAGAGGTTTTCCAGAGTTTAGCAATTGATGCCAATATATTAATCCCTTTTCTTTAAGCATGTTGACTACTTCCATATTAAATGTTATTATATTACCTTGTGTGTACGCTACTGGATATAAAAGAAATGACCATGCTTTAATATCAGGATTGCTATTAATAAGATTTTGGAAAATTTTTAATGTATAAGTAATGTATTTGGAACTTATATTTTTATTCTTATGTATCATCATATATTCCTTCATCAGCCATAGAAAATTGTTTGGTATGAAATCTGTATACTTATTTGCTACTACAAATCCTGATTGTAACCAGATTCTCTCATGAACTAGCTTCCATTTTGATGTATATTTTGTATTTAGCCATAATGATATTGTTTTAATAATGGATGAATGCAAATATATTTCTATGTCTGGTAAACCTATGCCACCTATATCCCAATCATCTAGATGATACTTCATAGCTATCCTTGTTTTTTTTGGATACCATAGGAATCTTACCATTAAATCATTTAATTGTTTTAGGTGCGATTTAGCTGGTGGCAAAGAACAAGCTTGTATGACATAAAGAATTTTTGGAAATATGATCATTTTAATTATATAAAGCCTTTCTTCTATTGAAAAGAAGAATTTATTCCATCTTTGTATTAGATTTTTAATATTATTTAGGGTCTTTTTATAATTTGTTTCAATTGTAGTATCTAGGTTGTTAGTTATTATAATTCCCAAGTATTTAATTATATTATTGGTAGAGATATATTTATGGTATTTTTTATTTAGATCTTTTTTATTAGTATTTATAAGCAATACATTTGTTTTGTTCTCATTAAATTTAAGACTTGAAAAGTTTTGAAAGTTTTGAATTGAGTCCCATAATGCTTTTAAACTGCTATTATTATTTTTTAAGGTAATTAAAATATCATCAGCAAAATGTTGAATTTTAAGCTCTAGGCTGTTGTCTAGTTGTATTCCTTCAATATTTTTATCCATACGTATATTATTTGCTAAGGGTTCAATGACTAGTGCAAACAATAACGGAGAAAGAGGGCAGCCTTGTTTTGTGCCCTTAGTTATTTTAATAGATTTAGACAGACAAGATCCCAGTTTTATATAAGCCAATGATTTTTCATATAATGATTTTATTAACAAAGTGAAGTTGTTTGAGAAGTCATATTCTTCTAAAACTAACCACAGATAATCCCAGTTCACTGAATCAAATGCACTATTTATGTCTAAGCTAATAACATTCATTTTGTTTTTGTGACATTTATATAATCAATTAAGGAAAGAATTCTTTTAATGTTGTCATAAGTGTTCCTATCTTTTATAAAACCTGTATGATTCTCCTCTATCAGAAATAGTAGTAATTGTTTTATTCTAGCAGCATGTATTGCCATAAAAATTTTATAATCTATATTAAGAAGTGAAATGGGTCTGTATGATGAACATTCACTGGAATCTTTAATTTGTTTCAGAATTGGTGATATTAATGTGTACTTCCAAGAAAGAGGAATGTCTTTACCATTTTTAACTGATGTAAAGACATTCAATAACAACAGCAAAGCCTCATTTGATAGTAATTTATACATTTCTGGGGTGATATTATCTATACCTGGAGCTTTGTTTAATTTTAATTTATTTACTTCAGCTTTAAGTTCTGTCATTGTTATTTGTTTATCTATTAGTTGTACCTGCTCCTCTAATAACCTAACTTTAACATTGTTTTTGAGAAAAGCTTTCAATGCTGAATGTGTTTCTGTTTTCTCATTTTGATTATTAAGTTTATGAAAAAATAGCCTAAAAGCTTCTAGTATTCCTTCTAAATCAGATACTTTTTTTTTGGTTTCTATATTATGTATTTCCTTGATTTGATTTGTTTTAATAATCTTTTTAGTCCTATTTGCTATTCCTCATTGGTTTTTAGGGTTCATTGAAGGTGGCCTGGTTTGTCTGAGATGGGAATCACACAGGAAAGCTTTAAGTGAGACGACTTGATTGGTCAGAGAGCTATTTGCTTTGTTTAGTCAGTTTTCTCTGTCTCTACAATTCTGGCTTGTTTGCATAGCTCCTGCCTCATTTTCACAGAGCTCACAAACACTTGGCTTTTATCCAGTGCAATCCTAGCAATGATAAGTACTTCAAATTGTTTTTTTTTTTTTTTGCACTTTTGTTAAATGTTTAAGAGTACTGTTATTGTATTTCTCTGTCTTTATCACTGTAAGAGGCCCTGCTTTTCACAGACCTTGCTGCTGGCTACTCTGCATTGTAGTCATTTAAAATGTGTATTCTCCTAGCTATTTTTTTGATTGTCCTGTTTTAATTCACTTTAGGCTACCTATAGCATGGTTTTATATTATGACAGTCTGGGACAGCTGTTTTGGTTAGAGAAGAAAGTAAAGGTGGCTTGATCTTTCTAAGCTGAGGATCAGATAGGAAGTTTTTTTGTGAGCTTGCTTAATTAGTCAGAGAGCTATTTGCTTTGTTTATTCAGTCTTCTCAGCCTCTATTAATTTGGATTGTTTGGGCTGCTGCTCATCACACATTGGTGGCTAGCAGGGTCCTATATATATGCAGGCACACACAACTGAAAATTTCCAAATAAAATTACTCCTGAAATTTCCACAGTACCTAGTTGTGCAAAGAGCAAACAGTTGTCCTCTGAGCAGCCCCCTTCCCCAGGAGTTTTGTCTTAAATAGTCTTGATTGTATTCAATATGTTTATAGCTGCCACACTAGCAGGGTCTAAACCCCTCTTTTCAATCTCCTTGTAGAACAGCAAATAAGGATCCATAGTCATGGGCATGCACTCCCCTACTATCTCTGCAGCCAGCCTGGGGGCTACATCTGGAGACAATGTAGTGGTTGTCTCTTGTTTACTGACAACCATTTACGTCTTAAACAATCAGATATGGCACATGATAGCTATAGTTATATAATGTCACTGAAGGCAAGGCTCTCACATACAAGCACTTATAATAACAAGCAGGTTGCCAGAAAAACATGCACACAATACAGCCACCTCACATAGTATGAACCAGGGCCGTAGATTCACATATGTTGAGGCTCTTAAATGTAATCTTTCTAAACCACTAAGACCTCCCAGACATTGTATAAACAAAAAGTATCAACTGCAACCTGAAAAGCATTCCAGAATTCAACACCTGACACAATACATGCAGCCATATCCTGCAGTTTCTTCGCTTCTAAACTTAGAAGGCACACCACCACACAACCCAAAATTTTGGATCCATTTGGGCTTAAATGAACTGAGGCATACTTCCTGGACTACATGATGAGAGACATGATGGAATCTCAGACTATATGTTACTGCTGGTATGAGACTAGCACTGAGCAGCATTCTACCTTCTCCTGTGATGTTGCTGCTTCATGAACTAAAAATAATTTACTTTATCTAGTTGCTTCGAGTATGGCGTCATTCAAAAGGGGTACATTATTTGTCAGTCTGGGAGGATATGGTCAATAGACCATGCTGATTTGCCAATGATGCTCTACACCTTGCCCTCTGAGATTTGAATATTGGCTGAAACCTTGCCCACCCCCATACTGTGTTTTTTAGGCATTGCCAACCTGATAAACCTACTGACATAGATAAACCAGCCTAAGAAAATCTGAAGGTGTTACTGCTCAATGCCAGGAGCTTAAACAAGAAGCACTACTTCCTGCAAACTCTCCTCACCTTGGAGATTGTAGACAAGATTTAAAGCCACAGGGAGCACCTTGGCAGTGCAGGGCTGCAATACCTTCTACACATTTATATCAACTACTGCATAGGAATGGACAAAAGGTGGCGGTGCCTCTATTTACATTAAAAACCAATACGCCTCAAGACTGGTTTGTCAGTATGATGCACTTGAGCTTCTCCATGTCGAAATTACTTTAGACAAATTCTCATACCAATCCTTGTCCTAGAAAAATCATTATGCATACTTAAATGTGCTGGAGATGCTCCCAATTCAACTTAACACCTAAGCCATAGGTGGCTTTAACTACCCCAATATAAAATTTGACTCATAAGTGACCCCTAACATGCAGGTCCAAAGGCCCAAATATTCCTGGACTTTGAAGCTGCAAACACATTAGATGAGTTAGTCTGTAGGCCCACTAGGACTACAACTATCCTTGACCTAGAACCTACAGGGATTTAATGGAGTCCTCCAAAGCCAAATTTTAAGTAAAAATTAGCTCCCCAGGTCAGAGGCAGTAACAGATCTTTCATAGCTATGCCATAATTTCAAAGGCAATACAGAGCAATGTGCCAAACTAATTGTAAATGGTGCCACCTAAACTGAGCTGTAAGAGACAGCGAACCTCCTGGATGACAAGTTTAGCTTCAACCCCCCCCCCCACCAGATGACCCTCTAGAAAAACCCACATTCATATCTCCCCCAACTATCACTAGAGAGCAGGTACTCAAGGTTCCCTTCCTAGACCAAGAACACTGGATAAATAGGTCATGATAATATCCTAGGATGCCTCCTTAATAGCATGAAACATGAACTATCAGGACCACCTGAAACACTATTTAATCACAGCATCAAAACGGGCTTTGTGCCAAATGAATGGAGGAATGCAGTGTTTACCCTGTTGCACAAGGGTAGGCCATCCACGGGCCCATGGAATCACTGACTCATAAGCTTGATATGCAAAGCTATGGAGAGACTAATCATGTATACCCTAAGTGGCCACATAGGTAACCTACAAACAGTGAACTCATATCAGTTCTAGTTTTTCAAGGGAAGGTCTTACCTTCTCATCCTTGTGGTCTTCTTTACAAAGCAATGGACAAGGGCAAAATGGTGCATGCTGCTTACCGTGACCTGGCCATGGTTTTTGGCAATACTCCACTCAGGCATTTTAGAAAATCTCAATACACTAGGTATAAACCTCTCCATCACCAGCTGGATTACAGACAGGAACCAAGAAGTTAGAATAGGGGAGTCTTCCTCCACAAAATATTGGTTAATTGTGGGATACCTCAGGACTGAGTCCTTAGGCAACTCCTGTTTTGTATCTTTTTTCCCTGCGGTCAGGACTAATGTCAAGGGTATCTGGCTAACCAAGTATGCAGATTATTAAAAATTGAGTGCAGACATTGAATCCTCCCAAGAGACAAATATCCTCTAAGAAGGTGTGAAACAGACAAATAACTAGTGCCAGTCATGGTCTAAACCTCAGTTTCAAAAAGTGCATGATAGTATAATTTAGAAAGACAGCCTTTCTAGAAAAACTACTACATTGGCAATACCCTCCTAAGAGCAGACTATAGTCAGGAATTTGAGAACACATGTAGACAGAGGTCTGGCATTTAACCATTATGTGTCAAATGCTGCAAGGAAATCATTCTATGTTGCATAATTTATAAGCAGAAGTATAACATCTAGATCCATTTTTTTCATTGTTTCATTATACTCTGCTTTCAAAACACCATATACATTTCTTTCTTTCCTTCTTTTTCTTAATTTACTCCTTTATTCTGTTATAAAATATTTGATGCATATTTATTTTCCCTTTTTTACAATATTCTTTGTAAATAGCACTATAATAAAAGTCTTCCACATTGCACTTCACTCTGTTAATAATCTTATGATTAAATGTATAGGTTTCTAGTTAACTGAAGCATATATAGGGCACAGTGTTTTGTGCTTTCCCTCAACCAATAGTGCACACAATAATTCTCTTCTTAAATCTATAATAATTATCCCGGGGATTCAGAAAAAAAGCACTGCTGTTGGTATTGTGGCCAAAAGGGTCTTGTTCCATGATGTGGAAAAATGCAATTCTGAGACATGTTGCCTGCATTGAGGAAATATCTAATCATAGTCTAATTTGCATATTTCTGAATTGCCCTTAACTATCACTAATGGAAATCATCACTTTCCTTTGGTGGTCAGCACTAGTGGCCCATGTATCTCATTGGCACAAGCTGCACCGATTCACTCTCTCACACATACATGCATTCAGACCCCCCCCCCCACACACACACACAAAAACACACTCACACACTGTCATATCTCTTACCTGGCTGTGAGTTGACAGAATGTCCCAGATGAATCCTATTATTTTTCCCTTTCCCCTCATACATTGCAGATGATTAAAGTCAATCAGTTATGCCAGACATTAAGGTTTCAACCTCTGGCTGTTCATAAAGTGCAATATAATGCCAGTCTTTTGCTCTATTACATGTTTTATGTGAGCCCTGATAATTTTTAAAGATTCTGACTGGTGTCATTTAATTTTCCTCCTGGCTTTGTCAATCCCCCTATACACACACATAGACACATACATATCCCTCAAACTGACCCTGATTTTACAGACAGCTCTTACTATTGCCTGTTATAGGTGCCCTGTCCCTCTTAACTCATGGACTGTCAAAATGGTGAATAATGCCAGACATTAGAGTTTCATACTTCCCGCTATGTTTAAAAAAGAAAGCTATGACACTCACCATCATCTCATCTAGCATTTTGGGTTAATGTTGCTGCTTCATAAAGCATAGGCCCAGTGTTAAGAGCTTCTCTCCCCTTTTATTTAGCATTGTTTTATTTGCAAAGATGTATGCAATATTTAGCAGTGTCCCAGGCCTCTAGTTGTTGTGCGATGCACTAATCTGTGTATGTGTTAGAGCTGAGGGTTCAGAGTTTGAATAATTTTAAGTACCTTCAAGGCATGCTATATAGCCTACTCCTGGTGGTCCTGTTCCTCCCTCCCCACGTCTATCAAGCTGCAACACTTTGTTCTGATAATTTTTATGTGTGTTTAAGGCATGATAAAGAGTTATCCTTGGGGATCTCCCATGCAGGATTTTCCTATTCATGTAGGGCAGCATGATGGTATGACAACCCTCCCACCAACACACACACATGTTCATATATTCATGCATTCACACTCTCTCACAGAATCCCTCACCTGTATGCACTCACAGACACACTCACTCAATCACCCACCCACCCCTGCACACACACACAAACATAATAATACCTACAAGACCTCTCCACTAACAAACTCCCCATACTGTGACCTCCCAGGCAGAGACACAATCATATGCACTACTCATACTTCTAACTGCACTCACAAATGCAACCATAAATGTATACACACACACGCACATCCCCCAACACTACCCGATCAATACATTTTCTAGCCCTTATCTCTGACAAGACTGGGTGAATACAAACTTTTGGGCATGTTTTTTAACATGGGCATCTGATGTAACTTATGCAGCTGAACAATTCTCTGAACTGCTCAGCTGTGCATATGCCTTGCCACAGGCATATCTGGGGGAGATCATGTGGTTAATTAGCATAGGCCCTGCCAACAAGTGCCTTCTTAGCATTTGTAGTAGTAGGCCATGGAGACAACTCACTGAAGTACAGCACTATGGTAAGTCTGTCTCTGAATCAGAAATGGTTACTGCGAGGCATACACCAGGTGTCCACCTTACAGAAGTCTTTCTGAAGCCAGACAAATGTCTATAATGAGTGAATCTAATAACTTATATATTTAGTTAATTAGTTATTGGTTTTGTCGACTTGGGTAGTCTGACTGGGCTGTGATAGCACCTTCTCAGCAGAGGCCCAGAAAGATAGAAAAATCTTCAGTTACAAAATTGGCAGTGTGATGATGTGAGGTATTGCCAGCTAATCCAGGAGAAGTATGGCAGTGGATGTGTAACACATCCAGCATAGTTAGCTGGCAGTTTTTTAAATAAGTATATGTCATTTGTATATGAAACTGATTTGTATAAGTTCTTGTGTTGAAAATGTATTTGTAAAGCTGTGTATGTTAAAAATGTACCAGCAGTGGGTCCTGTTGGACAGAAAAGAAATAGAGTTGTATATCAGATTGTGTTGTAGCTGTTGAGATGAATATATTTTAACACAGGATACTGGAAGAGAAGAGGTAAATCTCAATTCGGCTAACTCTGAAAAATAGTCTGAAATTAAATTACCTGGTTTAGGCCATAAAGATTGTATCTTACAGTTCTGATTATAGTCAGAGACAAAATGTCTGTGAAAACCAGGACTAGGAATCCTACTGTATTGTCCTCAGGGGTGAACAAATTGCTACCCTGGAAGGGTAGAAGTTTTTGAAATGGTTTTATAGCTTCCAAATGCTAAAACACATCTTAACAAAACTCGGTCTGTGTGTATTATGACACATATTTGCTAGATTCTGGTTCAGTTTCTAGTAAAGGGAATAGTATGGGAACCAGAAGACAGATGCCAAGATGTGTGTGATGTCTTTCTGTAATCCAGCACCGAAATGATGTTTTAATACTAGATGAGACAGAAGTCTCAAAGCAGTCTGTTTGTGAAAACTGACAAAAAAGGAGCACTGACCCACTTCATCTTGTCTTGTTCTAGTAAGTGAACTAGCAGACAGTAATTCTTTACATCAGTTAGGAAAATATAGTGAGATTAGTAAAGTATTTTTTTCTGTATCTGTGTGAACCTTTCCAGCAGTGGTATTTTTAATATTTCCTGTGATTGAAACTATGGTGTTTATTGTAAATAGATATTTAGTATTTTCATGTTCTTTTACTATTTATTATTAACTATATTCAAAATTTTTAATGTAGCTGGTCTTTTAGAGAATATTTTAATCTTTGAGAGTACTTATATTTATTTGGTGACACTGTGGATGCCCTGAAAGTTTTGCTGCATTGGTCAAATACTACCATTTGTATCAGTATTAATTTTACTCAGTATAATTCTCTACCTTGCAAGAGCCTTAGAGTTGCTGGCTTTGGAGTGTTCTTGCGGCAGTATATACCTTATAGTCTGAGAAACGTAGGTTTAGCTGGTAAATCGGTGCCAGTTTTTTTCCCAGGTGTATGTGTGAAAATCATATCTCAAAGAGTATGTGTGTATCAGAAACTTGGAGCAGGGAAACACAGCACTGGTTTCACAGGGAGGGTGGTGGATGACTTGGCTTGGAACACTTGGCTGAGGACTCAGCTCTACAGCTGTGTAAGTGGGGAGTCTTATTTGGGGCCTGGATAGGGAGAGGGAAACCCAGTCCCAAAACTGAGTGTGCTCCTTATGTAATCTTAAAGGAAATTGTGCTTGGTGCAGACAGCTGCATTTGAAAATACTGTGTGTATCTATTTTTGTTGCAAGTGAATATCGCTCACTGGTGTCAGTGGTGAGGACTGAAGCTCCTTGATTACTGGCCAAAAAGAGGGGCATCGCAGGCGGTTTTATAAAACAGAAAAAAATAAAAGGCTGAAAGTTACAGTAACTGAAAGGCATCTATAGAAGAGAAAATCAAATCTACAATCAATAAAATATAAAGTCATTGTATATTAATACATGACAACTTGGCATAGACAGTGAGATTTAAATTGACAAATGTCAATTTTTCATTTATGTGCTAGGAGGAATGAGAAAGAGTAGGTGTGAGAGATATGAGAAAAAAGCAAAGACAAGGTGAGGAATATGTAAGTAGCAGGTATGACTACCTGGTGGTGTGAAAACTGGGTCTAGATGACTGTCACTATTCGTGTGACATCTTGAACCTATGTGCAAATATGGGGGGGAGGAGTTGTGAATGGATGGATGAATGTATATTTATTAGCTGATGCAGAGATTAAATAAAGTTGCAGTGAAACTGCAGTAGTAGGTAGTGAGTATTAGCTGGAATTATGATAGAAGGGGAAAATTATCAGGGGGTAAGTACAGACAACAAAAGTGGCAGTAAGGGCAAATATGTAGAAAATAGTAAAAGATTTAGATTGAGAATTTTCTTTCTTGAGGTATATAGTAATAATGTAGGTATGTAGGGGCCAAGGTACTGCAGGTTGGGGAGGTACAAGAGCAAAGCCAAGTGCATTTAAAGTGGTGTTTTAGCAAGTTTTAAACTCTGATAGATTGGTTTGTTGTCTGATGTTGGTATGGATTGAACTGCAGAATTTGGAGATATAATTTGAGTACAGAGACAGGCAAGAAAGGCTGTACATTTCAGTTATGTTTCATAGGGATTTGTCTGTGGAGTTTAGTGATGCAAGAGTGTAAGGCTCCATTAATATCTGCAATGCAGGGTACTTTTGTATTTATAGATTATTGATGAACAATTCGTAATTGAGTGATAGAAAGATAGCATGGATGTTCCAGAAAGTGTAGCTGTTTCAAAGCAAATGTGATGGTGGCAAATTAGCTGTCATTTGGTAGCATTGCACAGTTTCTGTTAGCAGGAATTGCTGATGGTTGGTTTTGATGTGGTCAATTATAACAGTATGGGTAGGGATACACAGAGGGTTGTTTTTGGCATTGCTAGTTTAAAGGTGTTTGTTATGATATAGGACTCTGACCTTTCTATGGGTTTTCTTGATAGCGTGTTGTATTTGAATATCAGACTTTGGGTGATTATTTATAATAACACATAATGCCTTTCTGTGGGACACAAATTTGATGTAAATGTTGCCTGATGAGGTCATGGAGAAGTTTTTTTTGTACAGAATGCAGCTTTTGGTGAGAAATAACTTGCTATTCTTAGCATTCAGCAAGAACTGAGAATTGTTGACTCAGGTATCTATACAAGAAACGTTTTTGGGGTCTTTTCCAGAAAAAAAAACTAGGAGGGACTTATCTGTGGTTATCAGTGTAGAATCATCAGCATGCCAAATGGCAGCTATGTTATTAGGAGCGATATGATTACTCTCACTGCCATTTTTCTGTATGTAGCCTGTTAGGAGGGTAGCTATGGGACCAGAAGAGAGAAATAGTGAAGATAGTCTGTTGAGAAAAATCTGATGGGATACAATGTCAAATGTCCTAGATAAGTCAAGGAATATAGATGAAACAAAGCTTTCAGGGCCACTTTGGAGGTTGATATGATAGGAGAAATTAAGGAGAGATGTGGTAGTGCTGTGGTGTGGCCTGAATCCATGCTGGGCAGAAGACAAGATAGGAGGTTGTTATCTATTAAATGTTTGAGAAGTGTGGACTGTGTACACTTTTCAAGGACTTTTGACAGTGGAGAAGGAATGACTACAGGGTGGCAATTACAGAATTCAGCAAAATCTCATCTTTTGTGTAAGGGAATAATTAGCTACATTTTCCAGATAATGGATTCATAGAAACAGAGTATGATAAAGGGTCAATAGCCATGCTAATGTATTACAAGAGAAGACTTTCAACAGTAATGGTAGTGGGGTTTAGCTTATGAAGTAGTTTTTTGATGGAAGAGATGGGAATTGGGTTAATGTTGAAGACAGGGATATAATAGGATAGTTATGTGGGGATGGAGAGAAAGGTAGGTGGGTAATAATTTATGAGGGAGATGTCTGACTATACATCATGTGTGCTGACTTGGTTAGAAGTAGGTTTTGTATTTTTGGCTGTAAAGGGGGCAGCTGGGTTGGGTGCCCTGGATTTATCAAATTGTTACTGGGTAAAAAGAATTGTCTGGGGTTCTTAGTGTGGATATCCTGGACTGAGGTATAGTGATTTTTTTTTTGTCAGATCTTAATGATTTTTTGGTACAGCTGTGGAGTCCTCTAACATTTTGGAGATTGGTGACTGTTTCATTATGAAACTCAGACATCCATTTTATCTCTGGCTCTAATAACTTCTTTAATAGTTTTTTTTTTTTTGAGAAAAGGAGTGGTTTTGAATTTAATTATTTTGTGTCTCTTTGAGGCTAACTGGCTTAGTATAGTGAAAAAGTTATCATTAATATATGCAAATACTTCATCCAGAAAAAAATTTTTAGTAGATGCCAATTGTAAACATTCAGTGTTTCTATGAATGTTTCCTGATTAAACTGAGATAACATGTGGACTGTCTTATAGTAGTGATCTTTTAGAGGGAAAGCTGACAATCTTTTAACAAGCACTGGGACATGGCCACTCAGAGATTGAAAGAATACCAGAGGAGATAATCTTATGTGAGTCAGATGTGAGGATCCAGTCTAGAGTAGAATATCTGTTTGGTTGTGTACTGTATGTGATTGGAGAGGCAATGAGTTGTGAGAATGTTGTATTTTCATGTTCTTTTACTATTTATTATTAAATATATTTATGACGAAGATAAGGGTTGGGGAGAAAATAGTTTGCTGAGCAATATTTACATCACCTAAGATGAAGGTGAAATTAAGGACAGCTGTGGTAGCATTATGGTGTTACCTAATGCAAGGCTGAGCAGAAGACAAGAGAAAATGTTATCTATTAAGTGTTAGATATCAGTGGATAGCTTAGAACATTATTTGAAGTTCAGCTGTTGTTGGCTGGGGTAATATAAATAGTAACATGGCAAATGTTTTTCTGATCTCGGTGTTAGTGCAGAATGGCACAAAATACACTGAACCAAACAATATCACCAACATCCTGGCAGACAGGTTCAGTGCAAACTTCACCCCCCTCTAACACCCAAAAGGGCCCATAACTATACCAGAAGAACGTAGTGCCCCAGAAATCACAGACACTCAGGTTAAAACAGCCCTCTCCAAAGTCAAAACACAACATCAATGGGACCAGACGGTGTCCCAGGCTGCGTCCTACACAAGTTCAAAGATGAACTAACCCCTCACCTAAACACACTGTTCAAACTCAGCCTCTCCACAGGCTATGTGCCCATAGAGTGGCACACAGCAACGGTTATTCCGCTCCACAATGGTGGAGCCACAACAGACCTCGGGAACTATCACCCTATAAGTCTGACTAGCTTTGTCTGCAAGGCTATGAAGCACATCATTATGGATCTCATAAACAGAGACATTGGGAACCTCCAAACACTGGACCCTACCCAGTTTGGCTTTGTTAAGGGCAGATCATGCCTCCTAAACCTGGTGGACTTCTTTGAGACAGTTACCAAGGCTATAGATGAGGTAAAGGTGGTTCACACAGCCTACCTGGACCTTGCAAAGGCTTTTGACACCATTCCCCATTCAGATATTATAGACAAGCTCACCAGCGTGAAGTTGCGGGAGCTAGGTCTGACTCTAAACTGGTTACAAGTGGTGTTCCCCAGGGCTCAGTCCTAGGACCCCTCCTGTTCGGCATATACTTCTCAGAGGTACAGGCAAGCACATAAGGACTATGGCTGACCAAGTTTGCAGATGACTGCAAACTAGGGGCTATAATTGACTCTCCAGCGGTCACAGACATCCTCCAAAAGGGTCTCACTGAGACAGAAAACTGGTGTCAAAACCATGGCCTCAAGCTAAATGCCAAAAAGTGCATAGTCATCCCCTTTGGAAAAAACAAAGTACCCACAAACTACCACACAGGTGGTAGTCCCCTAAATATGGAAGATGTAATAAGGGATCCGGGGACCCAAGTAGATAGTAACCTCTCTTTTGATAATCACATTGTGAAAGTAGTTAGAAAATCCTTCTATGTGGCCCACCTAATCACAAAATGGTTTGCATCCAGATCAAAAGAGGTCATTGTGCCCTTCTACAAATCACACATCGGACCCATCATAGAGTACAATGCCCCATTTGGGATGTACCTTACAAGACACCTGCAACAGCTGGAAAGACCATAGAAGTACCTCACCAAGAGGATCACTGGCCTCAAACAGATGCCCTATGCAGCTCGACTGAAGAAACTCCAGCTGTACTCGGTTGCATACCGCCTACTCAGAGGTGATCTCTGCCTGACATACAAGGCCATGTCCAACCTAGAATTGAAGGACATACTCCACCTAAAGAAAAGTATATCCCCTTGAGCCACACGCTATAGGAATCTAAACCTCACGACAACAATAAATAGGATGTGCTGGAGGGATAGATTCCTGTCCCAGAGACTTCCCATGCTCTGAAACAAGATTCCAATCTACATTAGAGAGAGCTCCTTGCTAACCCTCTTCAAGAGAAACCTTGCCAAGTAGATGGGAAACAGAAAGATTACCCCAGGGATCACTTCAATGGATCTGCTGGACAGAGGCACAGGGAACTAATCTAAGGGGGTGGCGAAAGCCAACAAATTCTGGCTAGGCTTATAAATGCCTTTGGGCAGATAGCCTAGTACCTACCTATGAACCTACGAACTTATCTTAGATCTTTAAGCAGCTGAATGATATGGTGACTTCTTCCAAACTGCAGAATTTCAACACCCGAAGTTTCCATAGTTCCAAACTACCATACATTTTTTTTCTGAGCATCCTTCTCTTTTTTCCCTTTCCAAGACACTAATAAAACAAATAACTTGTAGTCAAATTCTGTCACTGGTGTATTCCTCTAATCAGTCAGAAATGTATCTCTAGTTCTCATTTTCAAAGTAATAATGTTTAAGAACAGAATATTTATTTTTATCATAACTTCTTAGATTCTCTGCCATTTTTTTTTCAATTGTCCCTTTGGTTTCTTTATTGTGTTTCCAGTGAAAATGTTTTGTCTTCTGACAGTACTTCTTCCTTTACATCCCCATATTTCAAAGCCTTTAGAAATTGTTTCTTGTCAAATAATGTCACTTTCATTACTTTGTGCTGTACAATTTTTTTAAGAAATGTAAAATTCTGTTAATTTTGGAGCTTCAACAATTCAGGTTTGTTAAAAAAATGCTTTTTTCTCTCTTCCACATGCAGACATTATTGACAGACTTGTAAATCTGAATATAACTAATTGTGTTGTACAGTGGTTAACTAACTGGGTGACAGAAATAATCTTGGCTTGTGGTTGTTTATGTTTGCAAACAACTGTAAAATTGGTGTTTTTATGTGACCATCTACTAATTCCCAACTCCAACATGGGTTAGACTGTGTTAACAATTGGTGCAAGGATGGTAGCCTTTTAGTAGATGCAGAAATGTAACATAGTTCATTTTGATAAAACATTTTCACATCACAGGTGACACATATCTTCCAATCAGACACTATTTTAGGAGGTCTAGGTCCTCTTGTTGATAATTCAAAATCTTTTGACTGTCACATCTTCATAGTAGGTCAAAATCCATTCTGTCTAGCTTATCTAATTTTCAAAGACTTTTTTTCTATATCCAAAGAAGTCTTAACTACTGTTTGCTCTTATCTCACTAGATAGTCTGGCTGTTAGTGTAGAGGACTAATATTATTAGCTGCTGATGGGCTGCCTGCTGCAGTGCTGGGTTTGAACCCATCAGCCTATGCTAGTTTCTTCACAAATGAGATGGTGTCCTTAGTTGTCCTATCACAGCATTTGTCAGATATCACATTAAAAGTTGGCAGAAATCTTGTAGTCAAGCACCCTATGGACAACCAAGGCCACAACTCTTTTACCTTCCATATTATTGACTCTGAAACAATGGGATCACTTGAATGGAATAGAGGTGATCTGCTGGAAAAAATTAGAGTGGCAAATTTGATTAAATGCATGCATCAAACTTGGCCATAACCCAACCTGCCCAATAAAAATGTGTATTAAAACAAAGGAAGAGAAATCACAAATTATACTATTAAAACTATGGATGCCATCACATTAGTAAAACAACTAGAATATACATTTATATGTCCCTTTTTACATCTATAATCCATAAGGTTTCTAAAAAAAGAATCAGATAAATTTTCATTTTGCATTACCATACTTCCGAAAATGTTCTGTTTATCAAGTTTTATGCACAACAAGGATAACTCTCTGCAAAAGTGAGTCCAAAAACAATTAAGAAAACTTCTCCAAAACAAGTCAAATATGTTTTGAAAAATCTTTATGCTTTCCAAAATGTAGGCACCAAGCACAAAAGGGCAGAATTCAAAAAGCTTAAATGTTAAGCCACAAAAGCAAAATTGATTGACAACTATCAAATCCTAGGAGGTGTAGCTACCTTCCCACTTTCCTCTCCACCAATCTGGTAACCCCTGGAGACATCACCAATCTAAAAATTAAGAAGGACGATACTGAATTAAACAATTTTTTGAAAGGGAAGCATACTAAGAAGAAGGACTGGAAAAAGAGCAGCACAACAAGCATTTTTGGACAGTCAAGGCCCAAATAAGGCAGAAAAAAATTCACTTTGTAAGATCTTACTGGAACATAACAATGGAGTTTTCATATGCCTGTAATTGAGCATTTTACTGGTTTTGTGCTTATTGTGACTTCATTTTTTAGTTATTAGTTTTTCACTGGTAATTTTCATTCAGTTCTCATGCTGGGTAGGTCAGTATAAACAAAAAGATTTAGATCAAAAGGGTATAATATGAATATTAAAGATCTGTTACTTTAAGCCAAGTGGGTGACACTTGTTAGATCATATTCTTTTTTTTAATTAAGCTGAAGTACATTGAGGAACAAATGTTTAATAATTTAAAGGCTGTTTTTGACACCAAACAATAATTTGCCAAACTCAAGAGGCTTGAATGACAAAAAATTACAGCTTGAGTTCAATATACTGGCTTAGAAGCTCCTGGTGTTTTACCAGCATTTTCACAAACGGTGCATGTGATATAATATCAATACACGGATGACTGAAAAACAAACATAGTGGTGTTCAATTAGACTATTTATTTATTTGTGTTTGTTAACTGGGGTAGACCATTGAATGCCATTGAACATTTTCAAACTCAGTGTGAGATTGCTGTCTTTTTACTGTTAAGCAATGGAGACTGAGGAAATAAAACCCTAGACAAATGGACCACAGGAAACAACTCATTAGTAGCTCTTTAATCCTCTATTCCAACTGCTAGACATGCCCCAACATACTGAAAAAGATATGGATATTCCAGCCTCATACAAAATGGAGCTATTTTTGCAAATCAAATTCAGATGGTAAACCTGAATAAAGTTTAGGATTGTGTCAGTGTGGTTTGTTTTCATTTATAAAAATGTATGATTGCTTATGTTGTAAGTGGTGGTTTAATAAAATTGTTTCTTGTTTAAAAAATAGGGGCAGGAATTGGATAATTTATGTAATGCTGCTTATATAGCAATATATGTGAAGTATAATGCTTGTTAATGTTAATTTGTTAATACAGTTTGATTACCTTTGTATAAATATATATTTGTCTATGTCACAACTGATAATTCAATAAAGGTGTTAAAAGGAAAAAAATACAAGAGATCTCTCCATGTGATTTGTTTTTATTTTTTATTTTACATTTGTTTACTAGGAAATTTTGACTGGACACATATCCATTTTCAGTGGTGGCCCTGGGAAAAAAGCTCCAATTACAGATATCTCCCCGTCACCCGAAGTTTCCACAGTGAGCATCCTTCTCTTTTTTCCCTTTCTGAGACACTAATAAAACAAATAACTTGTAGTCAAATTCTGTCAATGGTGCATTAGTCTAATCAGTCAGAAATGTATCTCTAGTCCTCGTTTTCAAAGTAATAATGTTTAAGAACAGAATATTTATTTTTATCATAACTTCTTAGATTCTCTGCCATTTTTTCAATTGTTTTCCCCCCTTTGGTTTCTTTATTGTGTTTCCAGTGAAAAAGTTTTGTCTTCTGACAGTGCTTCTTCCTTTACATCCCCATATTTTAAAGCCTTTAGAACATTTTTCTTGTCAAATAATTTCACTTTCCTTACTTTGTGCTGTACAATTTTTTTAAGAAATGTAAAATTCTGTTCATTTTTAAGCTTCAGCAATTCAGGTTTGTTAAAAAATTTTTTTTTCTCTTCCACATGCTGGCATTATTGACAGACTTGTAAATCTGAATATAACTAATTGTGTTGTACAGTGGTTAACTAACTGGGTGACTGAACTACTCTTGGCTTGTGGTTGTTTAAGTTTGCAAACAACTGTAAAATTGGTATTTTTATGTCACCATCTACTGAGTCCCAACTCCAACATGGGTTAGACTGTGTTAACAATTGGTGCAAGGATGATAGCCTTTTAGTAGATGCAGAAATGTAACATAGTTCATTTTGATAAAACATTTTCACATCACAGGTGGCACACATCTTCCAATCAGACACTGTTTTAAGAGGTCTAGGTCCTCTTGTTGATAATTCAAAATCTTTTGTGCACCAAGCACAAAAGGGCAGAATTCAAAAAGCTTGAATGTTAAGCCACAAAAGCAAAATTGATTGACAACTATCAAATCCTAGGAGGTGTGGCTACCATCCCACTTTCCTCTCCACCAATCTGGTAACCCCTGGAGACATCACCAATCTAAAAATAAATAAGAAGGAAGATACTGAATAAACACAATGTTTTGAAAGGGAAGCATACTAAGAAGAAGGACTGGAAAAAGAGCAGCACAACAAGCATTTTTGGACACTCAAGGCCCAAATAAGGCAGAAAAGAATTCACTTTGGAAGATCTTACTGGAACTTAACAATGGAGTTTTCATATGTCTGTAATTGTGCATTGTACTGGTTTTGTGCTTATTGTGACTTCATTTTTTAGTTATTAGGTTTCCACTGGTAATTTTCATTCAGTTCTCATGCTGGGTAGGTCAGTATAAACAAAAAGATTTAGATCAAAAGGGTATAATATGAATATTAAAGATCTGTTATTTTAAGCCAAGTGGGTGACACTTGTTAGATCATATTCTTTTTTTTAATTAAGCTGAAGCACATTGAACAACAAATGTTTAATAATTTAAAGGCTGTTTTTGACACCAAACAATAATTTGCCAAACTCAAGTGGCTTGAATGACAAAAAATTACAGTTTGAGTTCAATATACTGGCTTAGAAGCTTCTGGTGTTTTACCAGCATTTTCACAAACAGTGCATGTGATATAATATCAATATGTGGATGACTGAACAACAAACATAGTGGTGTTCAATTAGACTATTTATTTATTTGTGTTTGTTAACTGGGGTAGAGCACTGAACTCCATTGAACATTTTCAAACTCAGCGTGAGATTGCTGTCTTTTTACTGTTAAGCAACAGAGACTGCTTATATAGGAATTGGATAATTTATGTAATGTTGCTTATATAGCAATATATGTGAAGTATAATGCTTGTTAATGTTAATTTGTTAATACAGTTTGATTACCTTTGTATAAATATAAATTTGTCTATGTCACAACTGATAATTCAATAAAGGTGTTAAAAGGAAAAAAATACAAGAGATCTCTCCATTTGATTTGTTTTTATTTTTTATTTTACATTTGTTTACTGGGAAATTTTACTGGACACATATCCATTTTCAGTGGTGGCCCTAGGAGAAAAGCTCCAATTACAGATATATCCCCCCTATCACCTCCGTACTACCAGTAAACACCACCTTCAGTTATACAAACCCAACAAAAACATTGGTAAGACCCTTTACAAATACTCTGTAGCCCATGTTTGGAACTCACTCCCTCTCAAAATAAGATGCATTCAGCATAAATACCTGTTTAAGAAATAACTTAAACTTTTTCTCCTGAAGACTTGGTCATGCCCTTGTCAACCCCCCCCCCCCCACACTGAATTAGTCTCCTCTCTTCTCATTTTATCTGCTTTTCCTTATCAACTCTTTTCTCTACTTGTACTTGATCTATCAAACTGTATTCATACTGTACTCCTTTGTGTAATATTCTCTAAACCTTTTAATTATTTGGCCTATGCTATATACTGTTCTCAAGTTTTGGAAATTGTACTTGTTAACTGTTATTTTACCTATGCATTGCACTGCTGTGCACAACTTTTTGACTTGTACTATATTTCTGTGACCCTACTTTAATATTTTGTAAATTTCATAATTACTTGTATTATTTCTGAGGCTTTTCTCCTCGGGTCTCCACTGAAAATGGGCCCCAGGTTCAGTTAGACTAACCTGGTCAACAAATGTCAATAAATAAATAAATAAATAAAATAAATATCTGTATTTACAGACATAAGTATTTACAAGCATTCAAATGAATACATAAAGTTAAAGTTGCAGTGATTCACATACAGATAAATTAACATTGATTATAAGAATAACAATCAAACAACTGGTAACTATCATGACTGTTTGAGAATAACAGTTAAGTAGAGAGTAGAATTCTATCGGAGGAAACATTCATTGAGTAAATAAACTCTAAGATGATACAAAGTTTAATTCTGTACAGTTGAAGATAGCTGTTAGTATGAGTTGCTAATTCTTATACAATAATTAGCAATGATTGCAGGGGTAGTTACCCAGGAGAGTTGCAAAAACATAACCAGGTGTTCATGAAGTGTGACTTAAGGAGCTTTTTGCATTGTGTAGTAGAACACTTTTTGAATTGTGTAGTAGAGCAGTTGGATGTCATTGAGGTTGGGAGTTTAATCCATATTTTAGAAACAGCATTAGAGAAGAGAGACTTTCCAGCATCATTATTAGCTTTGGTGGTATTTAGAAGGTTTTGATTATTGGATCATAGAGTTCTAGTAGTAGCATATGGTTGTACTACATTTTGGAGAGCAGGGGTTTTCTTGGGGTGATGGAATATCTTGTGTGCAAAGGTTAGTTGGTTAAAGTGTAGCAACTGAGGAGGTTCTAGCCAGTTTGGCTATTTTAGATCTCCACAGCCATGAGTCCTATATGGGGCTTCAGTTACAAACCTGGCAATTTTATTGTAACGAGATTCCAGTTTGTTTAAGTCAGTTTTGTAGAGATTGGTTAGAATTGGGGAGGTGTAGAGAAGGGTAGATAAGAGGTATGTTCGAGCTATAGTGGCTTTTGTGTATTTAGTAAGAAATTGCTTGTTCCAATACAGGAGACCTAGTTTCTTGTGAACCTTCTTGATGGCTTGAGCTATGGGAATGTCAAATTTCAGGTTATTGTCAATTTTGACTCCAAGTAGTTTAGTATATATTGTTGGGTGATCATTGTCTTATTTTTAGACAAGATATTAAAAGCATGGTATGGTGAGATGACTCTTGTTGGGCTGAAGAGAAGGAGTTTTGTTTTGCTGGAAGTTAGTAAGCCATGTTTTGACAGATAGAAAGGAGTCTTGGGTTATGGTGTGAAGGTTTTTAGTGTAGGGGCAGAACAAATTGGGTGGAGCCGTCCAGCATATTGCACTACTAAGGCATTTGTTGTGGAGATAATGAGCTGGTTAGTGAATGGAGAGACTAGTAATGGCCCAAGGATGTAGCCTTGAGAAACCCTAAAGGCAACTGGAAGAAGAGGGGAAAGTTGGTGTTGCCATTGGACTGTCTGCAATCTACCCAATAGGTAGCTTTGGAACCATGTGATACTGGAAAAACTAAGGCTTAGAGTGGAGCGAATATTGATACATTTATTGTTTTTTACCATATCAAAGGCTTTGGATAACTCCAAAAATATAGTGGATACAAATTATCCATTGTTTCTATAGTGGTTAAACTGTATTAGTAAAGGACATTACAGCTGTGGTGGTGCTGTGTAAGGGTTGAAAACCATGTTATGTGTTTGATACTATTTGTTTGTGAGAAGGTAGCCATTGGTTAGGTGTGGATGATTCTTTCTAGGATGGGGGAATAGAATGGCAGTTGGGTGGTAATTAGTGAGTTCTGTGGAGTTCCCTCCCTTGTGTAGTGGTAGAATATAGGAGGTTTTCCAAATAACAGGTACCTTGCACTCTGATATTGATCTATTAATGAGTATGGCTACTGGGTAAGCTATTGTTTCTGCTGCTAACTGTAAGAATTCTGAGGATAGGTTATCAGCATGCCACGGTGCTTAGTTTAGTTTTTAAAGAAGTTTTATAATGGATTTAATAGATAACGGGTATAAGGTAAAGTGGAAGGTGTTATTTTGGGAGTTGGTGGTATGTTGGGATGTTAAAGGGGCAGAGCTGCTATCCCTGATTTGGGAGTTAGCAAGGGCTTGGATTATTTCTGTGAAATTTTTGATAAATTGGGTTGCAACGTTATCAGACTCTTTAGTTGTTGGGGTGAGGGTGGCTGATTTACCTGGATGAAGTATGTTATTAACTACAGCCCAGAATTATTTAGGGTTTTTAGCATGTTCATACTGGATATTATGATAGTAGTTTATTTGGTCTGACTTTACTAGTGTCTTAGCTTTATTTAATGTTTACTTCATAGTAAAGAGTTTGCATTCCAAGGTGTTCTACCAAACTGTTCACTGGTAACTCATTGGGTTTCAGTAATGATTTTACAAACAATAGTATTAGCAACATTTGAATGACTATACAACATATTGTACAACTGAAATAGTGATGTTCATTTTGTACATTCTGCAAGAAGATCTTGGTACTCAAGCCCTATAAAAGTGGGCAATATGTTGGAAAATGCACATGGTAGATCTGAAGGAAGTTTTTACAAGAGATATCTTCTTGACTTTCTGTAACTAGTATGTTTTTCAGGTGAAATCCTATAAGAGTAATTAAATGTATACAGAATCCCAAAAATCAGACATGAGCAATAATTTGCTACCTTCTAAGTCTAAAATCATAATTTTTTGATTATGAGGGTTTTTTATACTAGACAAGCTTAAATAAAAAAAGATCTGGGCCCCATAAAAGTGGGTTGGTTAATTGAGTTTTGATGAGTCTGAAGAAGCTTATGAGAAAGCCCCTTTTTAGAAAATGATCAGAATATACTACATTAGACTTGTGTAATGGAGCAGAAAGGCTAAGAAGAATTAAGCAGAAAATAAGAATAAAAGAAACTGCACTGTGAGGGTGAATGTCAAACCAGTTTTATCTCCAAAATTGTATTTTTCACTGAAGTGGAAATACCTTTGATTTTTGAAATAAATGCACTTGTAAGGGTAAGGACAGCAGATTAGACAGCCAAGGGCTCATAAGCAAATGAAGGCAAGAGGAGTACCATCATCAGGATCCCTCTAGATGTTGACCTGTTTCAGCCAACCATATATGAGCCCTGGTCTCCACCCAGTTAACCACTCTCTCTACCTATATGTATTTAAATACAAACTCATTTTATCTTATATTAAAACTCTGTAACTTTTGAAGATTTGTGTAAGTGCTCATCCATCAACTAATAATGATTTTTTTGAGGAAAACAGCCTTTGTTTGCCTTTTTCCTCTAGGGAAGAGGTTTCAATACTCTGGACTAACTAAGAGTCATTGAACTCAGTTAAGAGTCTCTACCTATCCCTTTGGAATATTTTCTTTTAGTCCAAAACCATCTCTGGTTTTGGCATAATTGACATTTCGGCAGGCAAATTCCTGGGTATTTCAAGCTTAAGAACTAGTTTAAGATTTTTTTAGTTATTTTGGCTGTCATGCTTGGAAACCAATATAAATTAAACAGTGTTGACATTTTATTATATTCTATGATTAACATGGTGAGTATACTATTCCGAGCTTCCTTTTATTTTTTTTTTTCAAAAACTGTCATATTTTTAATCAAAGAGAGTTCACACGTTCCTTCTTTTTTATTCTTAAATGAGAATTGACCTAAACCTTAATTTTCTGAATTATCATTTTTAAAATGATTGTGAGGTTCTTGAATAAAAATTATTTAAGCTATATGAATTTTCAGATATTAATATTAAAGCATAAGTGTTTATTTATTTATTTACACTGTTAGCATTCATTTAAATAAAATTTAAATCCATAAATACAAATGTTTAATTATTCATAAATATTTGCTCAAATATCTCCTAAAAGAAATTGAATTATTTTCTAACATTATTGTTCTTCTCAAAATTGTTACTTCTAACATTTGCATCCCACTAAATAAAACTTCAAACATCTATTTGACTGCAGACATCTACAACAAACATACACTAAAAAAAATCACTAAACATTAAAACATTAAGAGAAAAAAATGACCATGATGTCCCTGAAAAAAAATTCCTAATGCAATTAATTTGGCAGAATCAAACTACCATCTTCATATCCTCCTTTCTATGATAGAGTTCCCTTTAAACTTCTCCTGAATCCGAGATCTTGGCAGGTTGTGTATATTTAACTTGGAAGGGAGGTATAAAACTCCTCATGAATATTTTCATATTCAGTATTCTGCAATGATGTCCAAAATTGTAGAATATAATGAATACATTCAGAATGTACTAATGAATGTCAGAAATATAAAGTATTAATAAACACTGTATTAATGGCATAAATAGTTAACCCATAACAAATCCCATTCAGTGTCTCCCCTTTGTCTTCCCCTTTAAGGCATATTTCTCCAACCTTAGTAAAATGAACCTTAACAAGAAAACATATGTAAATATGTCATAAAAAAGAAAACTGCTTGATAGAAAGAGAAACAGAAAAATGAAACTGTATATTCTGAGACTTATGATATTAGAGATTGGCTGTGTTAAAATAAAATGTTGCCAGTGTTATAATATTGAATACATCTTTAGTTGCTGACAGCAGAAGTAGTATGATTATATGTAGTCTAAAGTCAAAAACTAACAAAACAAGTCAAATTTAACTCACACTACTTGCTGAAGTAGTCCAAGGAAACAAAGTTTGCTTGGTGAACAATTACATCCATTCCCTTAGTCTCATTTGCTATAGTATGACTCATATACTCAGTTTTGTTAGTATGTATGTATGAATTCATTCAGTATTAAAAACATTTTCCAGTAAATGTAACATACTAATTATAATCAATGCTGTAAATGAACTTAAAGAAAATATCTAATAAAGGTCTTTAAGGACACTGACAGAAGGTATAACTCCATATCTTGCCTGTAAATATATTGCCCCATGTGTTGCATGAGTGAGTTTTACCAGAAATGGCAAAATTTTACATAGCAACCACATTTTGTACCCTGGTCATTAACAAAGAACATATTCAGATAAATTAACTGCTACATTTATTTAAAAGTGTCACTGTGTTTTTTAAAGTATTGTAGATTAAAAATTTTACAAATGTAGCTTTTTATAAGTAATAAAAGTCAACAGCTTTGCATTAGTGAGAGGAGCATCTCGAGAATTCATAATATTTTAGTCTACAATGCAATGTCCAAGTGATGCCATACAGCAATGCAGAAAGTCATAGAACTATAATTCAAGAAGAGTTTCCTCTTCAATTATCTATTCAAAGCTAGTAGAAGTTCTGCTTTCTGAAACATGTGAGAGTATGGAATATGTTTACACTAGACTTCTTGTATAATTAGTGAGAGAAAAAAACCCTGCTGTGCACACTATAAGAGAATCAAGTCCAAATAAAAAAAAAAATGCCAGGTGCTCAAGACACAAAGTAAAGAAAAAGTCATCCATTACCAATTAAGACAGATGTGTAATGCTGTTAATCAGTAGAAAAAACTGGTGACTGCTAGAAACTTATAGAAACTATTTTAATATACAGATGTGAAAATGAGTAGCATGTTCATGAAGATTCCTAAGATAATTAACTTATTTATCATTACTAAAGTCCTCATTAAGAGTAAGAGCTACATGAATAAACCTATGTACATTATGACTAAAATCACCAGAAAAATGGCTGCCAAAATCTGATGATTATAACTAACATAAATTATTTTATTTTTTATTTTTAATCACCTCTTGAAAATATTCATATCTGGTATAAATTTCTTGATAAAAGCAATAAAACAGAGGACTACGAAATGCAGAACTCCACTTTAATAAAAGTTTAGCTCTTTCATCAGAACAGTTTCCAACTACTTCAGAACACCAACATACAACAGTGAAATGTTTAAATACGTACATCACAGTCAAATGATAATAAAACCACTCCCATCTGTACAATTTAAAAATACAGTCTTCCAAAAAAGCATGTTTTTACACAGTTCAAAACCTTGCTTGTTACAAAAAACACGTTGATAAAATGTGTATAGAAACACATACATGCATACTGTATGAACAAGAATAGCAGCATAGTGATAGCTAAAAAAGCTCATAGGGTCATAGGTTCATAGGTTGGTACTAGGCTATTGGCCCTAGGGCCTTTACAAGCCTAGCTATAACAATTCCCTGGATATTTCTTCCCACAGTATTTACTTCCCTGGACCCTGTCTATCAGGGCGACTGATGTGATCCCCGGGGTGAATTTCCTATCTCCCATCCAAAACATAAATCTAAGAACAAACATTTTGAGCCTTTAGTTTCAAAACACTGCTGATCAAGCCAGACTCATTTAGCCCAGGGAGCTCCAGTGCATTACTCCTGAGTTGCCAAATCAACTCCTTATATTCTAGGAGCAATTCATGAGATGCACCCCTTTTGTCAAAGCCTACCTTTTCTATACAAGTGTATTTAAAAGAATGTGTGGGATTTTTTCTCACATGTTTTGTAAAAACATTTCTTTCATCATTCTTGTTTATGTCATATTGGTGCTGATAGATCCTACTTTTAAATTTATTCTTGGTCTTACAGATGTACAGTGACAAACATTGTTGACAATCAGCAAGAAAGACAACATTATTGCTCTGGCAGTTCAACTTCTGACAACATTTAACAACCCTCCATCTGGGTATACAAATTTCTTCACCTTCCTTTACATACCTACATTGATTACAACGTCTGCATTCAGACATGCGGCCAGGGTGAATTTTTTTCTTTTGTCTTTCAATTATGTTTTTGAACCATAGATCTTTCTTGTACACTACTACAGGGCCCTTCTCCATTTTCTCCACATACTCACTGTCAGCCCTAAAGATGTCTGAGTTATGTTGTATTATGTCCCTAATGCTTTCAAAATGTATGTTATATGGTAATATCAGGGCTCTTTAAAAATGTACCATGTCCCTCTTACCCTTCATGGTAACTAAATCACCATTTGTCCCAAGTAGTGGCTTTAAAATGCCTTCCTGTCTTTTCCTAATCACCTCACAAAAAATATTATCCAAGAATATAGCTGGATTCCCTCTATTGATCAACATATCCTTCACAATTGCACATTGTTCACTAAAGGTAGAGTCATTACTCACCATACAGGCAAGTCTCACCATCTGGTCCTTGACCAGGGACTTTTTTTAATAGATAGGCTTTTAAAATGAAGTAATGAATTAGAGTAGGTAGGTTTTCTGTATATGTTAGAGTCAAACCTACCTTCACCTCTATTCTTTGAGATGGTCACATCCAAATAATAGACATCCTCTTCACCTGTTTCCATGGTAAACTTAAAAAAATGATGTACTGCTGTTCAAATGTTCAAAAAATGTGGTAAGTTTTTCCCTACAACCTTTCCAGAAAATGATGATGTCATCTAAATATTGATTTATTTATGGTATAACTTTCTTACACTGAAGGCACCTTGAAGTAGAGTTAAAAAATACAAATAGTAAGATCCTACTCTTGTCATAAGTAAAGTGGCACCCTATATAATTGATGAACTTATCAGAAAATATCAATTTGTTCTGAAAAACAGCTTTAAGTATATTTCTAACAAAGTTGGAAACAATGTGGAGGTTGAATTAAGAAGCATCCAAGTCAGTTTTTAATAGCCATTGAAGATGTAGAGTCTGCTCTTAATTTCTTGCTCATGGCTTAACTTCACTTATTTTGTTCTGAATATTTATCAGAACTACTCAGAGATTTGGGATGCATGGTTAGACTTAAAAAGGCAGTAGTGATCATTAGCCTAATACACATCTATGAACTTAAAAGATGTTTATGTAATGGTAGTGGCAGAGCAATTCATGTCTTCATAATTGGAGATAAAATTATAAGTTTTGACAATTTAGCTTGTCCTAGGGTGCTAAAGTCCTTGTATTAGGAAAAAATATATAAATGTCATCTTCAAGGAAATAGAAATTTGATAATGACCAATACTCTTTTATTTAAGTTGCTTTCTTTTCTGTTGCTGCTCTCTCTTTCTGTGCTAACATATATTGTAAGTTATATTGCACGTTTCTTGTATACATTTGACTTACACTCATTTATACTCCAGAGTTTCCTAGCAGGTCATTTTCAGTTTCTTTGCCATTTTGACATTTTGTAGCATTAGGGCATGTTTCAATAAGACAGGGTCCTTTTTATTAGTTAACCACTGCAAATTCTGGTTCCTTTTTAAGTTTCTGTGCCAACTTCCTTCTGGTTTTGATTCTGAATCCCTATGCAAGTGTCACTGTTTTAATCCCTCGTCCCATTATAACTAAATAGATGTGTCAATCTGCAACTGTACATAGGTTCATAGGTTCATAGGTAGGTACTAGGCTATCAGCCCAAGGGCCTACATAAGCCTAACCAACAAGGTTCCCTGGCTTATGCCACCCAAGAAAGTTATTTTCCTGTGCCACTATTGAGCAGAGTTAGAGAAGTGATCCCCAGGGTGTATTTTCTATTTTCCATCCACTCATCAAGGTTTTTCTTGAAGAGTGATAATGAAGAACATTGCTTGACATAGATGGGTAGCCTGTTCCAGAGTATGGGAAGTCTCTGGGACAGGAATCTATCCCTCCAGCATGTCTTGTTTATTGTGGTGACAAGGTTTAGGTCCCTAGAGGGTGTAGGTTGGAGGGATTGGGATTTCTTTAGGTGTAGCATGTCCAACAGCTCTGGGTTTTACATAGCTTTATATGCTAGGCAGAGATCACCTCAGAGCAGGTGATATGCTACGGAGTAAAGCTGGATTTTTTTGAGACGGTCAGTGTAGGGCATTTGTTTGAGGCCAGTAATCCTCTTTGTAAGGTACATCTGTGGCCTTTCCAGCTGCTGCAGATGTCTTCTGAGGTACATTCGAAAAGTGGCATTGTACTCTATAATGGATCTAATGAGTGTCGAGTAGAGAGGAACAATGACCTCTTTTTTCCTGGATGAGAACCCTTTTATGATGAGGTGTGCCATGTAGAAGGACTTCCTGACTACTGTGGTGATGTGATTATCAAATCAAATCAAATCAAATAACATCTTTGTTATTAATAGTATAGGCTTTAATGCTGTGCCTATGGATCCCCTCTATCCTCTCACATTTTCAATAGTGCTTTAATATGGGGAAATACTACATAATATTATACCATGAGTTAAATCAAGTGTTATAGCCACAGGAGGTAACCATTTACTGAGGACTGTTTTAGTCATTACAAGTGTAATGGGATACTATTTTTTATGTCACTGTAAATATATATTATCTCCACTTTTTGATTCTCGCTAATCATATGCTTACTTACTAGGGTGTGCCTGAGAAGGGGAATCATGCTTCCAAAATCTACCAGGATGTCTCTTTCTTCCCAAAAAATCATACATTTTACACAAGGCTGACTCTGTGGTTGTACATGAGTTTTAGCTGATGTTATAGAAGCTACTTTATAAAAGATTGCTTTTCAGTTTTCTCTTTTCAGCCAGTAGTATTCTAATTCACTAGCAATACAGAAGTTAGCAATGTGACCACTGATCAATATTTGTAAAAAATGTTACCTTCTTCATATAAAGTGTTTTTACAGCAATTCAAGCCTTAGAAGCATACACATCAGTTTTAAACATTGTATTAATTAGATTAGTAGAGGTCTTGGGATGACTTTATAGTACCCATGTCCCTATATTACTAGACAAAGGTCAATTAAACCACTCTACTATTTAAATATGTGCTGCTATCTGATTCAAGCCAGAGCTTTAAAATGCACATCTCTGCATTTAATGACTTATTTACATTAAATGTTTCATTACAAATTTTTAAATGTTTGTACTTCAAAAGTTAAAACATTCCTGAATAAATGTTCTTTATGATTATTAGCTCTTCTATCAGTTTCTTCCATGTCCATATTCATTCTGCTGTTTCTCCTGTAAGCTGTGATCATGCAGTTTGTGCTCAGTTCTTTCTGCTGGTAAGGTAGCACTCAAATGCTACCAAATAGAACTTCAGGTCATCTAGCCCGGCTAGTTTCTGCATGTACACACATTACTGGAGTTGGCAATTATGTTGGGCAGCACAATTAGCTGTTGCTGCAGTTGTAACTCTCAGACCTAACCAGTGATTCCAAAATTTTCTTTAATAATTACTTTCTACCTGAGGACACTAGCTAACCATAACAGAAACAGTGCTGTTGGGAAGCTCAAATATGGTTCACACTTGTCAGTAGAATTACTGTATCTGAAACCTAGCAAGTCCCTGACAAAACTGCTCAGCTTTTCCACCAATTTAAGTCTTTAGAGACACTGAAGGTACAGTTTAAGTAAAAAAAAATAAAGGTTTATTTCACAAGTCTAAAGAAAACCAAAATTATAGTCCACTTGCCTTGCAGAGCCAAAGAAAATGCTGAGCACTTTGTGTTATGGCATATTACATATTTTCCAGGAAACATTTCACAATATGAATAATAATAATAATAATAATAATAATAATAATAATAATAATAATAATAAAACAATAATACCACTCTGATGACATACAGGAATAAAGTCCTGACTTCTGCCTACTTGTCCCAGGTTCAGTTAGTGGCTCATCTGACTGATGGAGCAGCTAGAGGGGAAGAGCTTGCCTATTACATGTGGGAAGGTGTTCATCAATAATGCTACCTTAGGGGAGGCATGACCTAAAGAGAGTAAATTAGCTTGGATGTAATCAGAGAATGTTGCACATGGGACATGGAGTTGGTAGGGCATATATAGAAAACCGCAAGACATATGCAATTACGAACGAGTTCCCAGGATAACCTTAGGATTCATGACTGGCTCCAGCAATAGTGGAGTAGGCCCAGTAGGGGTAGCAGATAAGCTGGTAAACCCATCATGAATGTGGGGCACTGGATGCTGGGCTGGTTAAAGTTGTCTCAAGGGGGCCAAAAAGTATTACCAAAAAGGTAAATAAATTATATATATGTGTATATATATATATATATATATATATATATATATATATATATATATATATATATATATATATATATCAACCTTAAATTGGATCCTTGTGTCCGACCCAAATAAAATATCCACCTTTGGAATATTACCTAATAGCATCAGCAACCATCTACCAGTGTTTGTCATTCACAAAACAACCACAACTGCCAGTAACCACCACCTTAAACAGACAAGAGACCTATCCCATTTCTCTCCAGAAACTCTAAATAAAATCTTAAGTCACACTATCCCATTTCTCTCCAGAAACTCTAAATAAAATCTTAAGTCACACAAACTGGGGTCCATTAAATACCATACCCCTCGATGATGCAGTTGAATTATTTAATTCAACATTTCGCAAAATCATAGACAGTATAGCTCCACCCAGAACTAAAAGAGTCAAGACTAACCATGCAACTTGGCTCACAAAATCCACTAAGCAAATCATGTCCTCTCGAGACAAAACTTGGAGAACATGGCAAAAACACAAAAACCCAGCTGACCTGCTACTATACAAACAACTACATAATAATGCCAAAAGGCAGGTTACCAAAGATAAAAAAGACTATGTCCACAAGCTACAGCACCAACACAGGCTAAATCCACACAAACCCAAAACCCTTGGCCTGCAAACTACTCATTCTAAACCTTACTCTCTAACTAATTTTTCTTTCTCTCCCATACCTACAAGCACCATAAAGAAACTCCTTCTATAACTCAAACCTTGCTCCTGTGCCCCTGACAACCTACCTACTGAATTTCTAAAAATTAGTGCTAATTCCATCTCTTACCCCATTAGTATACTAATCAATAGCTGAATCCAAGAATCCTATGTTCCTAATATCTGGAAGAAAGCGTATATTCTTCCTCTGCACAAAAGTGGCAAAAATTCTGACATCTCCAACTTTCGGCCCATAGCCGTTCTCTCCGCAATCTCTAATATACTAGAAAAATGTGTTCATACCCAACTTCTCAACCACTTAATTAACAACCAGCTGCTTACCCCAACCCAACATGGCTTTAGACTTGGCCATAGCACAAACACAGCTCTCATTTCCTTTGTAGATAAAGTTAATCGAGCACGTGATACATGTCAGAGTGTCTCTTCACTCTTCCTTGACCTTTCAAAGGCATTTGATATTATTTTTCATCCCATTTTCTCTCTAAACTCAATGATCTTGGTGTCTCATCCTCAATCCTGAAATGGTTCTCTAGCTATCTGTCTGACAGATACCAGTCAATCAAATAGCTACAATCCTTCTCCACCTTCGTAAATGTCTCCACAAGTGTTCCAGAAGGCTCCATATTGGGCCCCCTTCTATTCAACTTATTCATCAACAACTTCCATAACTCACTATCCAGTGCAGACGTAATACAATATGCCAATGACCTGACAATCATTTGCACTGCTAAAACCCTTTATGAACTTCTTCTACTAACACAAAATGCCTTCACATCCACTGAAAAATGGATGTCAAGAAATCGCCACGCTCTCAACCCAAACAAGACCAAGCTGATCCTATTCACTCCCAAAAAAAAAACCCTAAACAAGGCTGAATTCTCTATCCACTCCCAAAATAACACTACCATAGAAGTAGTCTCTAATACTAAACTGCTAGGAGTAACTATTGATGAATCCCTACCATTCGATTTCCACATACTCAACAACATTAACAAAACTCACCAGAAACTAGGCACTCTCTATAGACATAGCTATTACTTCAATAATAATGATAAAAAGACTCTAGCCTCAGCCTATCTCCTCCCATCCCTCCTATTTGTTGCCCCCATCCTCACAAACCTACACTCTCCACTTAAAACTAAGCTTGACATATGCCACAATAAAGTAGCCAGATTTGCAACACATGCTAGATCCTTTTCTCATCACTGTTCCTCTCTGCATA